>NC_072738.1:67821750-68090535 GCF_026930045.1 Uloborus diversus
TAGGATGTTTCACCTTGGTACAGCTTGGAACTCTTACTTTAAATAGCTGGCAAAATTCTGCTTTCAAACTGTCTGAATTTAAAAAGAAAAGACATTACAGAGAAGTAAGTACATTGGGGTATTTTGATGAGACTTTTAGATTTTAAATTTGATTTGAATAATTGACATTAAAAATTAAAATATGAAAAGGGTCCCAAAGTACAACACTCTCTCTAACCACCTTTAATTACCTTGTTTTGAGTTTTTAGACTGACCGTTACCATTAAGGATGAAATGGTTTTCATTAGATGCCTTGAAGAACTGTTTGGTACTTGCTTGCTGTTCTGCCTGCTTACGCTATAAGGCGAAATATCTCAACTTATTAAAGTCCATCTCAGGACTGTTGGCCTTTATCCTTGGATGAGTACTCTTCAAAACCGGTTGGAAACAAGATAAGTGTGGGCTGCTTTAATCAAGTGTTGTCTAATCAAGTTTGTTTCCCATGAAGTATCACTGTTCGTTTACAATGGGATTGCCCATGAAGCATCACTGTTCGTTTACAATGGGATTGCATTTGAACATTTACGCCAAACTCCCATTAATGCGCCAAATGTGTAAATCTTGATTAGCCAATTGCGTTTACTGCTCACTTCATTTTCTACAAATTTACATTTTTGACTCTTCCGAAGAGTGCCGACAATGCTGAAGCGGAATGTACATTATTTAAACTTCTGCTTATGCTTTAATTTTATAAAAAATACAAATGGTACCCGCACGGCTTTGCATATAGTAGAAAACTAAAAGGTCATTTGGCTCTCCTGTATATTTACAAATAGTGGATGATGAATTTCTCGCCAATTTGCTGTGCTAATTTGCTCGCCAATGTTATGATAATTTGCTCGTCCACGTTATGGTAATTTGCTCGTCCACGTTATGCTAATTTGCTCGTCTATGTTATGATAATTTTCTAGGTAAAATGTTCTTAAAATTGAAACAGAAAAAGAAAAAAAATCTAATTTTCGAAAAATCGCTTCAAGGTGCTCCCTCCTATGCTATGAACTAATTTTGGGCCAAATTTCATGAAAATTGGCCGAACGGCGTAGGCGCTGTGGGCGTAACAGACAGAGACTTGGAGATCCAGACACACAGACTTTCCGCTTTATTCTTAGTAAAGATTAAGAAATATCTTTCACTAAAGATATTTTGTCTTTTAATGACGCTTTTTATCAGAATCTTTTATTTCTATACAATTTTACTTTTTTGCACCATTCAAAAACCAGAGTTTCGTACGAAATTCCAATCCACCTGTAGTGTGCTTTGAGACTTTCTTGGACACAAAAATGGCGTCTCCTAGAAGGTTTTAGGGTCTAACATCGAGAGGGTGCCGAAACGAGACTCACCCCTCCCCCTTCCACCTTCAATTGGAGACATTTTTCTTCCCAGCACCATAAACTCAAAGGAAATGAGTGTTCTCCTTTATTCAAGTCAAATGCCGCACATCAATGGCCCATTTATATCCTCCAAGTCGTTCATTACTCTTCTTCTGTGTCTGAAACAAGTGGCCATCGATTCATTTACTCCAAATTTCGAACTGTTTTAGAGCGACATTCAATATTCTGCAGGAGTTTTTTCCTGTTTTAGTATTCCTCTTTTTTTATGCCAGAAAAAGCTGCGCCTCAAATTCAATTGCCTATTTTTTTTTCTACCTATGATCCCGGCATAATAAAACAGCTTTAGAAAATCAAAATATACGGTTCATAGCACAAAATGTTTATTTATTGAAACGGTAAAATATTTTGTATAGTCCGCCTCAGAAAAGTTGGCACTCAGTGAACTTTAAAAAACAATTATTTTACATACACATCGACTGCAAAACTGTGAGCAAAAACAAATCTATTCATTTTTGAATTTAGCAACCCTGATTTATCGCACTATCTACTGGAAAACACTCTCTCACAAGCGAATGCCAACAATCCTATGGGAAACTATACCAAAATATGAGACACCGTAACTATAAGACCCTTAAATCCGGATTGCCTTTGGGCCCAGTTAGTCCGTATACATGAGGTTGTACTGTACTTGCATCCACGTTGATCCACATTTTTTCCCCAGGGTTGCCAAACTTGGAGAAACAATTTGAGGAACATCTGTGGTGATTTCGAGGAGCATTTTGAAATTTTCCGAAGCAGCTCGGTATTTTGTATAAAAATCAATTTGCGGAGAAACTTCGCAAAATGCGGAGCAGTTGGCAACCCTGTTTTCCCCTTTAGTAATTGTGTGGAATACTTCGTTTTTAAATCAAGCTGATTAAGATGTTCCAAAGCAGTTTTCAGGTCTTACTTCAACTGAATTTAGTCATGCTGTACACTAATGAGTTAGCTCGTTAGCTGTTACAGGGTATCCCAAAAGTGACCGGTCGCCGTTCGACGCCGTCCGATCCGCCGTTTTTTGCAATAGACTTAGAACAACAGTAAATTTTCATACATACAAACATAAAAATTAGTTACAATGTTCCTCAACAGATGACGCTGCAGGTATTTTAAAAGGTAACACAGTCTGTAAGATCGCCAAGATGACCAGTATAGTTGAAAAAACAATAAAAACTAAACAATCGCGGCAGAATTACACTGTTTGAACACACCGCTATTTACCAAGAAAGATGCTTGGAAAAACAGTAAATTTTCAGACAGACACACCTGCAGCTTATTCAGTAAGTTACCGCCCTATAGCCAGGGCTAAGGCAGAAATACGTGAAATACACCGCCAGCATACTTAAGAGGTTTTCCATCTCCAGCTCAGTCACTTTCCTATGCCGGGCTGATGAGTGCTAATAAGCACGAAACTGCAGTCCTCGGCTGGAAATGACTGAGCTGGCGGTGTATTTCACGTACACCTGCAGCTTTTCTTTAATAGAGATCGTATATACGGCAGCGCCATCTGTTGAGAGAGCATTGTAACTAATTTTGAAAGTTTGTCTGTATGAAAATTTACTGTTGTTCCAAGCCAATTGCAACAAACCGCGTCTTTCTATCTCTACGCGTTTAGTTTGTATTGATTTTTAAAAGTATCCGGTCACTTTTGAGACATCCTGTACGTACATTTAAGAGGAAACCCTAGCCTGGCCACGCACGTGGCTCAAAGGTTTTGAAGGCAAATGCCAACGATAAACATCTGTTGACTTTTGAGGTTATACAATTTTGATGCTAAGTGGAAGCTCCTTCGATAAAGGAAAGTTTTATACTTCATTTTGTAACGATAAAAAGTAAGCGCCGAGAAAAAAGAATATTGCACTCAAGTGGATCCATTAATTTTCAGACACTGTTTATGAGTGATACAATTATACTGCCGTGGGAATGTAAAGCGCAGTATCTGCAGAAATGAGGTTTTGAGATATCAGAAAAAACTCGTTTCCGGGGGGGGGGGGGATTCTATACTTACTAACAATCGAGAAATGTTAGAGTTCGATGCCTTATTTTTCAGCAGAAACCAAATAAGCAAGCTTGTACAAAAAACTTAAGTACAAAAGATGAAAAAAAAATGCAAAAAAATAAATTAATTAATCAATTAAAAGTTGCATATATTGCGCTTTACCTTCCGACTAGTTTATATTTCAACTTCCTTTTTATCACTCTTCTGCTTATATTCGTTCATACGCTCATTTATATAATAGCCAATGATTAAGTAACGCTCCTGACGTCATCAAGAATGAAACTCGACCACGGCATGATAATTTGATAATATTTTTTAGTAATGTTTAACATGCAGGGAAAGGCTTTATTGTTACAAGGCTAAACTGGATCCGGTTACTTTACTAACTGTTTTACTTGTACGACTGTGTCATTTCTGGGGAAGAAACGAAAAAGTGGTCGACTATGAAACTTATCTACTGGAGTTTAGAGTTCATCCACTGAAGTTAGGGTTAAAATTTGAACTATGAAAATATCACCAAACAGGCAATTGCTTCGTTCGAATGTAGAAGCAATTTTCACCCGTCATATGTTGACGGGCGACTTTCGAGTCATTAAATAAGTGACCTTTTTTTCACCAAGAAACAAGTTTGCGCTCACAAGACTCGTTTCTTTTGTAGAATGAAACATTTCCAATAGGTAAAGATCAGACGGTCAAAGCATGCTTTTGTTCCGACTAAAAATATATATTTCGTTCGCTACAGTTGTGTAGGGTTGGGCGTGGTTGCATGTCAACCAATGTCACATTCCCCGAATAGTTCATTGAAAGTGTTTTCCATTTTTAGGGCTCATGGAACAAATCTCTTTTCATTAAGCGATGTTCGATGAGGAAATGCGTTTTTGGAAATACAATAACAAAAAAAAGTTTCAGAATCATTGGCAGTAGTGGTCTAAAAAGTTACTTTTATAAAATCACTGTTATCTAAAAATTCCTAGTTTTCTTTTTTAAAAAATTAGATATTCGTACAAGAATTTTGTTGAAAGTTTTTCCTTTTTTTTTTCAAGGACTTTCATATCTAAACTGGAAATTTGCCATCAAAAGATATGACGAGTGAAAATTTCTTCTACATTTGAACAAAGCAATTGCCTGTTTGATGATATTTTGATAGTTGAAATTTTAACCCTAACTCCAGTGGATGAATCCCAAACTCCAGTAAATAGCGTTCATTGTTGACCATTTTTTCGTTTCTTCATTCCCTTATAATGTCACAGTCTTACAAGTAAAACAGTTAAGTTACAGAATCCAGTTCAGCCCTGTCAAAATAAAGCCTTTCCCTACATGTTAAACATTACCAAAACATGTTATCAAATTATCATGTCGTGGCGCGAGTTTCATTGTTGGTGACGTTAGGAGCGTTACTCGATGATTGGCTGTTATTTATATGAGGATGTCTAAATATATTGAGTGAAAGACGATACAGAAATTAGATAAGTTGCCAGTAATCTTTAATCTATCCGAAAAGCACTCAAAAATTTTAAATGCTTAAATTTAATTAATTTCAAATAACTATATGAACTACCATTTGTAATCAGTGACTGTTGCGTAAAAAAAATAGTATATATCGCTCGTTTGGAAGAAGAGTGCCACAATACGAAATTTTTAATTTTCCTTTTTCTCTTTGCCCAAAGGCCTTCAAAGGACTTGATCTTCTTTTTAAAATTATAACAGATTTTTTGTACCAATATTAACCCCTGGAGAACCCCTGGTTACCCCCCCCCTACAGCAAACTTACTTTTCTTAATGCAAATTGCCTGAAGAGTTCAACTTCAAACGTTTTTCCTGTAAAATTTCATCTCTTCGTATTGTGACACTGTTCTTCCAAATGAGCGATATATTGCTTAGATTAAATATGCAAAATCGGTAATAAACAGACATGGTTCTATAATTTCCACATTTACATTGAAAAACGAAAAATTGCAAAAATAAAGCCTGCTGCACACGAGACAATTTAGTTGAATCAACTTTCGAAAAAGCTGCCTGTCAACTAGTTGAGTGGTGTTTTCTTTGTCTTCACACGATGCAACTTAGTTGAATCTTTTTTTTTCTGATAAACCGAGCGTATTCGAGCATCTACTCCACAACGCTGCTAAAACTGAACCGGGTTGACTCAACTAGTTTACTTGTGTCTAAAGCAAACGCTTGGCAACGTCCTGATGAGTTAAATCAACTGAAAAGTTGAATAAACTCATCGGAGGAGAAAGGTAACTGCATATGTGCCTGGTGTGCCGGTCACACTAGGCACAGTTAACTGTCGTGTGAACTGGATGCCGGGCGGTTCCTTCACTTTCCTACCCGGTCATACATTCTAATAACAGCGCGTTCTGAAATTCATTCAACTAAGTTGCATGGTTTTATGCAATGCTTAATGCAATTTTCAATGATTGTGTCCATCGTCTAAGCAAAAAAAAAGTTTATCCACTCTTCTTCCTTCTAATCTTTCAAGCAAATACAGCTCAAGCAGTGTTTTCTTTTTAGATTTAAGTGAAAATGAATTCAGATTATAATGAAGTACCAAACCAAACCCTGCGGCATGACAGCCCGTAAGGGCCAAGCCCTACTGTACCCAACTCAGTTTTCCTGACCAGGGGCTGTGGGGTGCAAGGCAGATGTTCCGGTTAGGTGGTCAGTCTAACGCGGAAACCCCAGTGTTTGGTTCCCATGTACGCTTGGTACTCATTTTATCTACCCACCGAAAGGATGAACGGCTGATGCAACCATGCCCAACCTGGGAATAGAACCCGGGCCTGTGGCGTGGAAGCGCGGAGCCACTGAGCCACTGGGCTTCATAACGAAGTACATTGTACGAAATTTTGCAATATAACAGATTATTTCAGGGATTGCCCTTTTATGTACCAGTTCCCTCTGAAAAACAAGTGTTTTGAAAAAAAATTTCTTGTATTGCTACAAGTTTCATGGATATAGATTTCACAGTTGTGGAAAACATTTTTCACTACCAGTGGATTTAGTATATTCAGATTTTTTATTAGGTGTTTTTCCTCGTACTCATTTACGGTCGTTCCAGATAGACGAAGCTGCAAACGAAGGAGAAATGTAGTACCTGGATATTGTAGTTTAGCAAAAACTGCAGGGAAATAAAGCTGTTCAGTTTCTTCCTTAGCTTTTGCCAAATCTGCTATAGGAGCTTTTCTTGTGAATCAAGAAGGTACCCAGCGATTACTGTGCTCATTATATAAGTTTCCTGATAGAGGTCCCTAATTTATTTCAGAAACATGACTGGTTTTTATTGGAAGGTTTGCTGAATTCTTCAGAAATATTCCAGGTTCAATGTACTAACTTGTAATGGGATATTTCCTGTTTTTTACCAGATATGTTACTGACCGAAAATTTGGCACATTAGCTGCTCATAATTTTCCAAGATTGTTTTCGATTTTTTTTTTATACAGTGACGTTACGTTGAGCGATTCCAATTATATGGAATTTGTGTACAAAAAATTTTTTCATTCGGATAAAGAGATTTTATGAATCGGTTTATATGTTAATCTCGGATTTAGTGAACCCGGATCATCTCTAGTAAGTCCCGTTTCTATGCAGTGGGTATCAAATACTTCATAAGGTTCTTTTCTAACGCAAGTCGAACTATACCCCGTGCCGATTGTCAAAAAAATGCCCCGTGCGTAACGCTGAGTTTCTTCCAGCTAACCAAAGACTTCAAAAACTAATGCTATGGGGGAAATTACATGCTTTAATATACTATCAAAACATAACAGTTAATCCCATAATTAATTAATAGTTATTTGAATAAAATAAAAAAACTTAGCGTTACGCACAGGATATTCTTTCAAGAATTGACCCCCTAACCTTCATTCATTTTCATTGTTCCATATTTTTAAACAATTATTTAACTGCAGAGAATAAATTAATGAATGCTAATTACATCTCTCGTAAATTAGCATCTACACCATCACCCTGTGTCTTAGCATTAAGCAACTACTCAAAACCAATTCATGAATGCTTAATTACATGACTATCTTTTTCTTCCTATTCATTCTCTTATACTTTTCAAAAATCTTATCCCGCTGAGGAAAAACTCAACGCTACTTCACAGCTGTCTCTTCCAATTTAAGCTACCTTTATAAAAAGCGAACATCGACCATTGTTTCACTCTAGAATTTTTCCTTTACATCGTGGGCTTCCTTTCCTTTATAAAAATGAGGTAAAAGTAAATTTCCCCCCTTTCCTACCTAAAAAGGTTTCTAACAAAACAAAAGCTTTCTACTAAGTGTGACGCGAGTGCCCCCTTTTTTTTTCTTTAGAGTGTAGAGAACAGTTTTGAAATCTTAGTTCACTATATTTTTTATTTGATTTCAACATTTGCAACGGTTGCAATAATTAACTTACAACTTTTTATGCATTTTGAAACATTTTCGTTTTATACTAAAGTTCACATTTCATCTCGCAACTTAAAAGACATTTCTTCTCTTCTGCGCACAGTTTCACTTTATTTTAACAGCCAGTTGTTATCTAATAGCAAAATCAATACAGCTGTTAAGTAATTTAAAACTCTTATTATTCACTTTATTTTTGAGAATGCACTTACAGAAGTATTTACCAACAACCGTGCGGGTTCCTAAACCATCCATAATTCGTTTCGACTTTGATACGATGAACTTGGAATCGGCTGAGTAAAGTAGTGGCTAGGCGTTGCCATCATATACCTTTGGTTGCGGGTTCTGCACCCACGGCATAAGTGTTCATTCGATGGATTTTATGCCACGTCATTATGCAACAGGTTAAAAATACCTTTGACTCGGGCACTCTCTGCCAAAATGAATTCTATAGTGCATTCAGGGAGAAGTGGTAGCGGAAATAAACAAAGAGGGTTGCTGTTTGGCACCAACATTTGACAATTTCATGAATTACTCGTTGCATTATCGATTCTGCCCATGAATATTTCGATTATCGGATTGGTGCTGTTTTAAACATCCCAGTGCCAATTGGACAACAATATCGTCAAGTGTCACGTTGTACTTGAACTATCACTATTCACTGAATGTACTACGGTGCAAATTCGCGTCGTTAGAGCCCAAGTGCTTCAATCTGGTGGTTCAAATTCTCTAATGCCATAGAAATCCACGCCCTAGTGGTGGCACATGAAAAACTAGATGCAATATCGCGGTATCGCATTACGCCTGCAAAAAGCTATGGTCTTTAAGCAGCCGCTTTGGGAAAAAAAGTATAGATTCCGATGGACGAAGAACTAAGCGATTCTATTATTTTTAAATGTAGGTTATTAAAATCGGAATTATATATATAGAAGAACGTGACAGTAATGTATAAATACTATTGTACATTCGGCAATGAATTAAGATTTCAATCTGTTCGACTGGAATACAATCCACATAAGTCGTTCCTTTTCAAAATATTTCGCATGTTTAAACTCCTACATTCTATAAGCCTTTTTCTCACGAGGCAACTTAATTGAATTAACTTTCGAACGGGCGGTTATCAGGACATGTAAACCAAGTAGAAACGTGATGGAATCGCCCGGCATGCTTCACGCGACAGTCAACTAACTCGTCAGGTACTCGAGGCACACTGTGAAAAAGTTTCGAATCATTACTGACTATTTCCGTGTTACGTTTCAATCGTTTTTATCTACTTCCTGGAAAAATCAAGCATATCACTGTCAAAAGGTTTTCTGAATTGCTACAAATTGCACGAATACACTTTTCACTGTAGTGAGAAATATTTTTAGCTTCCAGTTTAAAGATTAACTGAGCATATTTATTAAGTGTATCGGTTTTTGGTAAAAGCTGGCGCTTTTACATTAATACTAGAGGGGAGGGGGGTAATTCAAGTTGCTATATCATGCATTGAAAGCATGCCACCCTGTATCCAAGCCGTGATAGCAGAAAAAGGCGGAGTTACCAAACATACAAATAATTATTTATTTACTTAGTTGTAGAATCGATTAGCAGGTACTTTACGTTTAATATGTTTAATTCATGTTTTAAATAAATTTTAAAATGTGTTCAAAAAGTAAAACTGTAACAACAATAAAAATACAGAAAAGTTTGTTTGAGTATAATAATTTGGGCACCTTCTGTATATATATATATATATATATATATATATATATATATATATATATATGTGTGTGTGTGTGTGTGTGTGTGTGTGTATTTTTTCACCCACAAGCCTGTAATCGTAATCATAATCGTAATTGGCAAATTATCATTGTAATCAATTACATTTTTCACATAATCTAATCGTAGCTGTAATCGTAATTACCTTTTAGCAGAGGATTCTAATCGTAATCGTAATTGTAAGCTCTTATTTTTCAGTCTCGTAATCATATTCGTAATCGATTACATTTTCTCGTGATTGACTCCAAGCCTGCTTGTTACACTAATGCCACTAATAATTCGTTTTTTAAATAAAAAATTGCTGTTTGGATTTGAAAAAATATTTCAGTTAACGAAAAACTCAAACTCAAAAATCAATAAACGGCTAAGTGCTTATACGTAATATGAACTAAAGTGTGAGTATTGCTCATTAGCATATATTCAACTAGCTACCAGTTGCATCTATAGCATTTTGTTTACATAACAGCTTTAAGATTGCATCCATTCAACAAGAGACATTAAGCAAACATGCAGTCTCCTCTTCGAATTTCTGATTTAAATCTCGGTTCAGGTGAAGCAAATCTATGTTTATATCGCTAGAAATGTGCAGTAGTTCACATGATATAAGCACCACTCACTGAAGTTAGCTTGTTCCTCTACTCCAGTGGTGCGCAACCTACAGCTTGCAGGTCGGCTGCGGCCCACGAAGCCGATCCCTGTGGCCTATTTTTATGTTTATCTTCACGAATAGAAAATATATATTCTGCAACTCTCCAAAACAACAGATAACCTGTATTCGAAATAACGAATGATTGTTGAAAATTTGAAGAAAAGTAGATATAGTCTAAGATCCGGCTGCAAAATTTTGCACTCATCGAGTATAAAGTAAAAAAAAAAATTATATTACATAATAAAAGGAGCAATGTGTTTTGGCTAGGTTGCCTAGTAAGAAGTGCCCGCAAGTATTTTTTATCAAATTAATATTGTATGATATTTTGGGGTAAAAATGACGCATTTGTTTCATTGAAATAAACTATACTCTACTTCAAAGAAATATACCTAAAGAACTTGAAAAGTTATGGTTGCCGTTGCGCAACTGGCCACAACCTATTCGCAGTCACATGTAAACGGGTACTATTGGTGCACATTGATGCACTCATAAAGTATAGTCATCTATTATATATCAAATTAAAGCTAATTTTTGTTTTCTTAACGTGATAAACTAAGGTTGCCTATGCAAAAATGGCCGCAAGTGGGGGTTGCAGCTGTTTAAGATTGCTTAGAATGAAAGAGTTAGCGCTTTGCAATATTTGTTCGACAGGGAAGGCGATAGCCAGCTCTACGCATGAGCGTATCCAGAAGGGGACAAGGTTGGGCAGCTCCCCCCCCCCCAGCTTCGAAAATAAAAAATGTTTAGAATTTAAAAAAAATTAAATTGACGGTTGCTTCAATTTTTAAATTTATCAAAGAGTTCATATGTAGCAACTTGTTTCTGAGTTTGAAAGTGTATACATATTTTTTGGGAGCTTATTGAAAAGGGAAAGTAATTGCTGTTTAGTTGGGTTAATACCGCACTCATTTTAGAATTTCATTGCTTCCAAAATCTTGAAATGAAAAAGGTGGGGGGGGGGGGCTAAAAACCAGTCTTCTAACTTCCCAAATGATGAAACTTTTCAGTGCGCTCCGAACTTAAAATTTTACCAGGGTGGAAATTCTCAATGGGCCGAATGGAACTCCAAATTTCTCCGAATGATGATAATTCGCCTAATGGAACTCCAAATTTTGCCGAATGATATTTTTATCATATCGTCAAGCAAAACTTTCCGAATGATGATATTTTTGACCTATCGTCAAACAAAATTTGCCGAATAAGAAACTCTTTGGGAGGTCGCTGTGACCTCCCATCAGGACTCCCCTCTTCTTTCATTGTTGAGCTGGATACGCCCATGGTGGTACGAGGTTTTCAAGTCATCGCGAATGCGTCAATTGTTAGTGTTCTAAACCAGCGGTACAAACAGTAGTAGAAACAAATTTCAAATGCTCCAAAGAAATAAAATTAATAAATTTTTGTGTGGTTACATTTAAAATCCCATATACATATAATATGTATTCCTCAATAAAAGGTAAAATTAATTTGTATTGTAAAAATATTTAAATAAGTTTCTTGTTTTTCGGAAACGTTTTCTGTATAATATAACTGTCTTATCATGAATAATTGGGGTTATATTCCTTCACAAATATTAATCTTTTATTCTTATTTTATGGATGAAAGACATTTTACCTTTTATTGAGGAATACGTGTTATATGTATATGGGATTTCAAATGTAACCAGCAAAAATTTATTAACTTTATTTCTTTTGGAACATTTGAAATTTGTTTCTACCACTGTTTGCACCGTTGGTTGAGAACACTAACAATTGACACATGCGCGATGACTAAAAACTCGTACAGCCAAGATCGTATCCAGCTGAACCATGAAAGGAGAGGGGGCAGCCGTAGGGGAGCCCTGATGGGCAAATTCGGCAAATTTTGTTTCACGATATGGCAAAAATATCACCATTCGGAAATTTTTGTTTGACGATGTGATAAAAACATCATTTGGCAAAATTTGGAGTTCCATTAGGCGAATTATAACCATTCGGGGAAATTTGGAATTCCATTCGGCCCATTGAGAGTTTCCACCCTGATAAGATTTGAAGTTCGGGGCGCACCTGAAAAGTCCCATCATTTGGGAAGTTAGGAGACTGTTTTTTAGCACCTCCTCCCCCCACGCACACACTTTTTTATTCCAAGATTTTGGAAGAAATGAAATTCTAAAATGAGTGCGGTATTAACCCAACTAAACACCAATTACTTTCCCTTTTCAATAGGCTCCCAAAGAAGATGTGTACATTTTTAAACTCAGGAACAAGTTACTACATCTGAGCTCTTTGGTAAATTTAGAAATTGAAACAAACCGTCAATTAATTTTTTTTAATTCTAAATTTTTTTTTTTTTTTGAAGTTGGGGGGGGGAGCTGCTAAACCTTGTTCCCCTCTGAATACGCTATGCGTAGAGCTGGCTATCGCCATCCCTGTCGAACGAATATTGTAAACCGCTAAGCAATCTTCAACAGCTAGACACCCTCACTTGCGGCCATTTTTGCATAGGCAAGCTTAGTTTATCATGTTCAGAAAAAAATAGCTTTAATTTGATATATAAATACAAATACAAATACAAATGTGACGACCAGCAACAGGCTCTGGGCCCAGCTAGGCTAGTCCTAGTCAATTAATTAGTCCCCAATGAAGATCAATGGCCCTCTTAAAGCTATCCACTCCCTTGCTCATTACCGCCTCTTCCGGTAAGCTATTCCAAGTGCCCACGACCCTGCTAAAGTAGTAGTTTTTCCTGATTTCTAAGTTAGCCTGAGATTTAAATATCTTAAAACAATGACCCCTTGTCCTGCTTTCCCCGCAAAAATTTAATCCATTTACATCTTTCATTTTGATAAATTTAAATAACTGAATCATGTCCCCTCTGACTCTCTTTTGCTCCAGGCTATACAGGCTGATGACTATACTTTATGAGTGCATAAATGTGCACCAATAGTACCCGTTTACATGTGGCTGCGAATAGGTTGCGGCCAGCGCAACGGCAACCATAACTTTTCAAGCTCTTTAGGTATATTTCTTTGGAATAGAGTATAATTTATTTTAATAACAAATGCGTCATTTTTACCCCAAAATGTCAAACAATATTAATTTGATAAAAAAATACTTGCGGGCACTTTTTGCTAGGAAACCTAACCAAAACACATTGCCCCTTGCATTATGTAATATAAAAATTTTATTTTGAATTTATACTCGATGACTGCAGAATTTTGCAGCCGGATCTCGTACTATTAGAAATTTGTTTCTAAAAAACGGATGAAAACTACCGTACCTACCGAAAGAATTTACTATATTTTAATTTTAAACATATTCTGTCCAGCGAGATTCTTCCAAGTGTGAGGTGCGGCGCTCGGATTAAAAAAAAAAAAAAAAAAGTTGGACACAACTGCTTTACTCTATACCCAATAGTACGTAATTTAAAGTGCGCGTTCTCAAAGTTAATGCAATGATCCGATTTATGACTAACTAGTGAGAGTAAGGAATTTAGATAGCAGTTGTTCACATTATACAACCTGCAATTGACTATTCCTCCTTTGAACTATCTCACTGGAACCTAGTATGGAATACCCCGTATTTAATGGGTTTAAAATTCTGCATCCGCTGATTTTAGTTTTTAGGGAATTTTCTTACCTTGGTTTGAAAGTACCCGCAACGATCCGACTTCTGGGTCACTGCAACTGTTACAACAAATACAGGGTGTTCTAAAAATGACTGATACATTTGTAAAATCAATAAAAACTAAACGGGCAGCGATAGAAATATCCCGTTTGTTACATTAATTTTCAAACAGACAATCTTTCAAAACTAGTTGCAATGTTCCTCAACAGATGGCGCTGCAGGTATTTTAAAAAGGTATAAAAGAAAACGCAGTCTGTAAGATCGTCAAAATAACCGGTATATTTAAAAATCAATGCTGCCTCGTTTAGTTTTTATTGATTTTTCAAATATACCGGTCATTTTGGCGATCTTACAGACTGCGTTTCCTTTTATACCTTTTAAAATACCTGCAACGCCATCTGTTGAGGAACATTGTAACTCATTTTGAGTGTTTGCCTGTCTGAAAAGTTACTGTTGTCCCAAGCATAATACAACAAACGGTATATTTCTATAGCTTCCCGTTTAGTTTTCATTGATTTTTCAAATGTGTTAGTTATTTTTGGAACATCTTGTACATTACTTTCAAAGAATGTAGAGGACGTGGGGAAGTAAGGAAAGTGGAAACAACTAATTTTTTAATTATTCCCGGGTTTTTTAGAAGATGATAAAGTGATGTAAATTATACCGTTGGGAACATTTTTCATAAATTCAGCAGAACATTTAACTTTTTGAATGATTTTTATTTTTAAGTTGTTTTAGACTACATATGTAGGATTCCGCAGTTCGCATGCATTTTACGGATAACAAATTGAAAATTGTGGAAGTCCGATTTAGCTCAGACTGCTCGTGATAGATGGAAGCACCATCTATTAACGTGTCGATAATTTTGATCTAAAACAGAAGCCAAACAACTCCTGATTTAGCGCCTCAGAAGTATTGGTTTGAAATGGGAACTTGTAGAAATTTGTGAACACGCCTGCCCCAGTCATTATTAACGAAAGCGGTGGATCTTTGATTGACTGGCATTGAACCTGGAACCCTGCAGTTACGAATTCGTCGAAGAAAAAATGCTTAGCATACTAAAAATAACATGTAAAAATTATCCAGAAATTGTACTTTTTTAAAGACCTACAGATGTACTCAGTGGCGACAATTCGGGGAGGGGGAGCATTTTTTATTCATTTATTTATTATCTTTTCCAATTTAGGAAACCAAAGCTAGAAATTATTTTTAAAAAAAGCAGAAGTGTCAAAACTTTCAGATCATAATTATTTGTTTCACTTTGTATATCTGTTTATGAAACATTATTTACCACGAGCAGTAACTTTTAGTTTATGTGTTCATTGTTTAGATACTAGTAAGTCAATTGTTTTGCCTAAACAAGCCATACTTGCTTAATGAAATTATTGCCAAGTGTTTGTAACATCTCAAAATACTTTGGGGTAAATGATGTAAGTCTAATTCATGGCTATGTGTTTCTTTGGAGAAAGTTATTGTGTACAAAATTCATCAAAATCTTAAGAAAAACGTGAGTTAAGCTGTTGAATTTGCATCAATTACCACACATATGCTCTAAAAACTAGTCTTAGCAAAATTTTGTACTTTTTTTCTCTTTTCTTTTTTCTGTCATTTTTTTGCTGCCGCTAAAAATCCTATGGCTTTTAATTGTCTTTTTTTCCCCCTCCCCTTACAGTCCCAATCACCGCCTCTGGATGTACTAACAATTCTATTTAAAAAATAAACGTTATATTCCCTTGGACCTTTCATATTTTAAACATCCTTTTTATTACAAAAACGTTTTTCAGGAGAAGAGTATAAGAGTCAGAGAAAAGAGTGAAATATTCCCTGATGACGGAAAGCTAATTCGTAAGCAATGCCGCCTGAACCGACGAATTCTCAGATAAAACAAGGTTTCTTGAGTCTTTCCGAAATTCTATACTTTTCTATTTTTTTGAGTCAATTTCCTTCCTTCCCGACATGATAATCCCTTCCCCCAGAGTCTTTTTTCGATCCTGGGTAAGGATCATTCCATTCCCACCATAATATCTCCTGTTCTACAACTTCAGTCTAAAGCTGGGTCATTCTCAAATTCGCAAGCGCCATATTTGTCCGGAAGTAACCAATTTCTAACGAGGCTTTTATTTTCAATACTCAGGGTTGCCAACCTTCTAGAAAGTATTTGAGGAATATCTGTGGTGATTTTGAGGAGCATTTTGAAATTTTGCAGAGCAGCTCAGAATCTTGTATAAAAATCAATTTAAAAAAATTTAAACCTCTTATCTAAAATTGTTTTTGATCTTTGATAATCATTTCAAGCACTGACATAGAATTTTTTTTTAATTAATAAAACAGCTTTAAACACTATGTCAAGCTTATAGTATAAGGGTCATTTTTCAAAAAGTGTAACTTTTCTGTCTCACGCTTTTTACTGCCACCAATTTTTTAATAATAATTTTATTTTAGTATATTTTCGGTTCACAATATTCTCACCCCCGTGGTATGTCACACACCTTGTGTGGTTGTTTATGTTGCTTAATAACTTGTTTAATTAAAAGTATATACTTATTTATTGATTATTCCTTTCACAAGAGTCTCAAATACTAATTGTTTAAGTATATTTCATTTTTTAATATTGTGTTTCAATTCGTTTTAGTAGGACAAGAAGTCATGTCACACAATAAATTCTCACCTCCATTACCTATACACAAAATGCCATTTCTCATTAACACGTGGCAGTAATGACATCAAATTTTATTTTCCATAATACAAGGGAAATATGGTAGGAATACAAGAGAAATAGACCCCCTTGTTCATTTACAGCCATAGTTGAAGTTGTGAGATTCTTGTCGAAAAACAAAACAAGTGTAATATGCATATACATTGCAATAAAATAGTTATTTACAAAAAAATAGCTGATGAAATTAAATGTTTCTAAGTTAGTGACATTTTCTATGCTACGGCTAATGTTAAATTGAGGGGGTCATTGAGCACCCTCTTAAATTTTTGAGTAAGAAGCTAAAACTTTTATAGCATAATGCTATTTGTAAGTCCCTGGTGGCCGCACAGTAAAAACGATTTAGAAACGTTCCTGGAAAGCAATGGGCAGCTGATGTGCCCAATTTCCGCCAGAAAATTTTTTCGAAAAAGTCAGGAACGTTTTCCGCTAAAATTCAGTAACCTTCCTAAGTATAAATGTATCAATGTCTGCTGGGTGGAGTGGTGGTAAGACCAAAGTTGACCTCCTGCGCCGTGTTCGGGTTCTGACCCGCTATGGCCAGTCCGTGAATTTTTCGAGACGCAGAAAATTGTCAGCGTTCATGTCGTCTAGTTAAGTGGCGTGTAAAAGATCGCTAGGTTATTCGTTTGGCTTTGAATTCTGTCAGCAAAATTAAATCCCCAGTGTAGTTTCGCATGAAAGAAAGCCCAAGTGCCTCCATCTGGTGGGAAACTTTGCATCAAAATTATCTGTGCCATTGCCATCCGCGTCGAGCAGCACATGAAAGGCAGGATGCCGTATTGAGGGATCGCACTAGGTCTGAAAAAGGCTAAATAACCTAACGCAGCTCCATTTTAAAAAAAGGAAAGGTACAAATTATTTTTGTTTATAAATAATTAAAGAATACTACTAATTTAAAGGTGAAAACAAGAATAAAGTCGTGCTCCGAATGTATTTCGGGGTGGGGGGGACCTTTTCGAAAAATTAAATAGGGAAAGCACAAAACTTTTTTTTTTTTTTTTTTTTTTTTTTTTGTCTCTGGATTGAGTTGGTTTTAAAACTTGAAATTTCATATAACCTATGTAACTTTCTCATAGAGCAGTGGTGCCCAACTTACGACCACCAAAGTTGATCTCTGCGGCCTGTTTCATTCTATGTAAAAAATAGAAAACTACGATTAATGACAATGTCAAAATTTTAGAGTCCAACAGTCAGAAAATGGTTTTTGAAAAATATGCCTTTAATAAAATAAGCATCAAGCGATGACAACAAAAACTGTTTGTATGTAATTTTCCTTTCTTTTTCCATGTATCCCCATGTTATTTAGAAGCCACGTTTAGAACATAACAAAAACTTCCGGGCCCGCGAGAAGGATTTTAATGTGAGGTGCGGTCCTCGGGCTAAAAAAAAAACTTAGCGCCGCTGTCGTAGAGAATTCAGCTCCAGTGTTTTCGGTTTAAGTAAGATTTGAAGCACCTCTTTTATTTAAGGGAAAACACCGATAAAAATCGGCTGAATTGGAATTCAGTATGCTATCTGTATTTTGGGCTCAAACATGGCTGACTGGGTTTACGGAGATTTCAATCCGGAGTGATTTTCAACAAGGTTGTTTTCTGCGTTGAACTTGTCTCCGGTTGATGTTCTATGATGATCCTAATGTTGGAGATATTTTATGTCAGTATGCGCCTAAGACTACGCCCACAAAACATTCGTAAACCTTTATGAACTCGCTTTGGACTTCAAGAAATAAAATAAATCTCTGATAATGCTCGCAGTTCTAGCTTCATACAAGACTTCTTAATTTTCTGATTATATTTACAGAGTGCACCAACAACTGTTTACGATGAACAAAGAATAGACGGAGAAAAATAAAAAGTCTTATTTAAACTTTTAAAATGCTTTCAAGATGGAGTTAACTCACGTTGGTCGGTATGTCTCAACAAGTGTTTCCTTTATTTATGTGTATCAGCGGAAAACCGTGTTGCAGTGTCATTAAATTTCTTTTTAAAATCTTGATCGTTAAAATTGACCAAAATTCCCTTGATTTATTAAATTCTGAAACACTCTAACCATGACCCCACTAGATGGATCTGACGCTTTCGGGCCTTGACAATTTGAGACTTTTCTGTGTTAAACCGATGCAACTATGATCTGCTCTGTGCATCCACCAATCAATGACAAGTTTCAAAGTTGGTTTATTTTTGATTGGACGTCGCCCATTTTGACCGCAAGAGGCGTTGAACGGACTCCTTGCATCCACCAATCAATATCAACGTATGGCTCTAACTCAACCAATTTCTAGCCATATCTAATGTGATATATATATTCAATTGCAATAAATTCTAGATTGTTCGCGGAATAAAGTGGTACGGCAACCATGAATAGTCTAAAAATTTGGTAAGAAACGATATTAGTGATTGCAATAGCTTAAAACAATCAATAGCACTTGCAATCATTTATCTGCAGCTAAAGTGTGTAGCAACAGTTTATGTCAAAAATATTTATAAAAGCAAACAGACAGATTTACTGTAACAGATCAAGTAAATTTTACCAAAAACGTTTAGGGGAGAGGCGGGAAATTTTTTCGAACAGACTGGTCCGGTTAAATGTTCACACTCGTCAGTAGAGTAGTTCAAAAATTCAGTAAGAGTATTGTAAATCTAAAGATCAACGAGTAGTGTAGATCTAAAGCAGTAAGTAATGTAGATTTAACAGTGTCACTGAAAGAGAGGGGCAAGGAAGAAATGGGATTGTACAAAATAGATTTTGCACTTAAAATTGGTGCATTTATCTACATTCATCTGATCATCACCACTTTTTTTTTTCTTTTTGAAGTGTGAAGGGCAATGGATAATCAGGAGTTTACTGTACTAACGCATCCAGTATTATTCTTTGGGAAGGGCTTCAGTGATAACAAGGCATAATTTTCTCTTGGTGGGGTCGTATTCTATAAATGTATGATATACTACTTTTGGCAACAAGGGTTAAAACCAGGAGTTTGGGGTTCAACCCTGTGACCGATAGCTCCCTTCACTGGGCACCTGATTTGCAGCAATGTACTATTAAAAAAAAACTGAAGGGCACAGAGAAGAAGGGCTAAAAGTCAATCTTTCCATCCAACGTTCAAGAAAATCACGTTTGAAGTTCAAAACTGCAGCCTTTCTTCATTGTTTACTAAACTTTTGTTGTATTTTTCGTCTTGGTCCATTTCCTTACTGTACCTTTTTAATAAAAGCAACGAATTTTACACCATATAAACACTCACTATAAATATGTTAAATTCAACTGGAGCAAAAAAAAAATGACATTTCGAATTTTTTCCGTGAAATCTTCAACTGATGAGTAAGGAAACGAGCTTAAAAACTGCGTAAAATGGAGAACAGTTGCCACTTTTCTTTTTTTCTTTTTGCATTGGGCTGAGCTTTTGCTTCAAAATCCCAAATGACAAAAAAAATCACACCACAGAAATAATAGTTTTTTGACTTTAAAAAAACGATCTTTCTTTTTTTTTTTTTTTTTTTTTGAACATTTTTGTTCATGAAATGAGTACGACACCATTATTCAAGGACCAAGTTCAGTGGATGAATCAGAATTAATTACACTAGGTAAAATATTTTTGGAGAGTAAAAGAAGTTTTTGATGTAATAATTAGTGTCATTAAAACTTCACAATCATCAATGTTCTTGGGATAAATCGAGAACTTCGAGTATCAGCTCTTGAAATGGCTGCGATGTTTAAGAGGAAATTTGCGCTTTTCAAGAACTAACGTTTCCCGGCTAATTAGTCGCATATGATCGACAGTTTTCAAGTAAAAATAATATTTTCCTCTATTTGTAAAGAGTGGCACCCGTTAAAGATTTACTGCTACGAAGGTTTTTGTAAAACTTGAGTGATTCCACCGTCAATTCGTGGAAAGAATGATACGAGTAAGTAACTATATTTCAGTTTTTTCCATTCTGCTTCAATGAAGACACAACAAATGAATGTTTATCGTGAATTTGGGGGGAATATGAAAATTTGATTTAAATGTTAGTAAACTACGATTTCTAAATTGTATTCAATTATAAGTATTTACGTCTTCTTCGAGCAAAATAATTGTCAGCAAAGTGAAACGTTCTATTTTTACAAATTTGCAGTGTACTTACTTGTAGTAGTCAGTAGACGAACTGGAATAAACTTATCCTAACCTTTTTGTATGTTTAGAAATCATTAGGGTCGGCATTTTAAAATAACTGTCCTAGTGTACTTTACTTATATTTTTATAGTTGAAGCAAACCTAACCTAGCATACCCTGGCTTTGCAGATTCTGATCACAGCATTATGACGCTGCCAGGTTAGGTTTGACCCAACAATAGAGAAGAAAATTCTTTTGTTTCATATCAAAATAAAGAAAGCATTGAAAACAAATAAATGAGTAGATACAAGAAAATAAATAAACAAAAATAAGTAAATAAAAGAGAATAAATGAATAAAAATACATAAATAAAGGAAAATAAGTAAAGAAATAGGAATAAACAAAAGAAGATAAATAACTAAGTAAAAATAAGTTTATAAAGGGACATAAATATTCAAATTAAAAAAGTAAATACGAGACAACAAATTTATAAATAAAAAAAGAAAGTAAATAAAATAAATAAATAAATAAAGGAGAATAAATAAATACATAAAAATAAGTAAATGAAAGAAAATAAATAAATAAAAATAAATAAATGAAAGGAAATAAATAAATAAATAGGAATAAACAAAAGAAGATAAATAACTAAATAACAATAAGTTTACAAAAGGACATAAATGTTCAAATTGAAAAAGTAAATACGAGACAACAAATTTATTAATAAATAAAAGAAAATAAATAAATAAAAATAAGTAAATGAAAGAAAATAAATAAATAAAAATAAATAAATAAATGAATGGAAATAAATAAATAAATATAAATAAAAGAATGAAAGAAAAAAAATTAAAACATCGGCTCAGCAGAGCAAAAAAAAATTACGATTCTGAAACATAACATTATCATTAAATGATTGGCACAGAAACCGCAAATAAATTCTCTGCATTTATTAGGATGAATTTCATAAAATATTTGAAACTTTAAATGTCTGAAAAGCTCTATTTAACAAAATATCTGCATTAAAACCCTGACATTATCGTCTTTTTGTTTCAGGAAGCGACGGCGGCGTTTGTATATTCAAGACACGTTTTGCAAAGCGACATTAAAAAAGATCGTGGAATCACGCATGGATAGGCAACGACATTTATTTAGAAGAGCCTCGTATTAAGGGAGCTTTCGAACATTCGAATCGATTGGGAGTGAGAACAACAGGGGCTCAGGTGTTCCGAAGGAGTTCGGAGAATGTGACTGTCTGATTGTCTCTTTGTCTTCAGACGGATAGATCTTTGTTAACACATGGGAAGGTAATAAACAGGGATAACGAAGTGCCAGAGGTCTGTACTCATGATGCTATAATTGAAGACTGTATGTATAATGCTGCAATTGAGGACTGCACTCATGGTACACTATTCGAGGACTACTTATGCTTTTTTGAATCGGACATTGTTTTCTGACATTATAAGGTATTTCATAGTGTTTAGAAGCAATGTGACATAACGTAGTTAATGGACCAAATGACGACAATATAAAGAATGATGAAATATGTAAACAGCAATTTCGAAGCTAATATTGTAAGACTTTTCATCAAAGAAAGAGAAGTTTGTTCAGAACTAAATGAACCAATTTAACTATATTCAACTCAGATTTTTTTTTAACATAAGCTAAATCTTTCCCCCAGTCTTCATGGGCCTCAAATTATTTTAAATATACATTTTTTCACGCTTACAACTATCTTATGAAGAAATATAAATTCGTTTTATAGGAGATTCTTTAGTTACTATAAAACTGATGAGAAATTCTTTCTTTTAAACTGTTTTGGCGCCAGCCATCTTTGAGGTAATTTCAACTGTTACGAGCTCAGGTTTCAGAAATGCTGAGGCACTGAGTAAAAATAAAAACTGTTTTGGATCCCAAAAAAGATATCTGATAATGTTAGAATGGATTTAGAAAGATCTAGAAATTATTTAGCTTAGCGAACATTTTCCGACCATTTAGCTATAAATTGCTACATTTGGATGGTTTGGTTGGTTGGTTGGTTTGGTTTGTTTATTTTTAATGGCGCAAGAGCCTCTGAGGGCTATAGTGCGCCAAACAATTCTTAAGTACCAATTATATGCATAAGTATATAGTCAAGATATGTTAAAAGTAAGCGTGTTTTGAGAAGAAAGGTATAAATATGAGTAGTTTAAAATAAGCAATAAAAACATGCAAACATTAAGATAACGTATGAAACAATATGTTAACAAAAACTTTGTATAACAAGAAAAGGACAAAATCACGTTTTGACGAAACAAACACTAAATTAAAAGGGAGAAGCCAATCTCCCGGAGGAAGGAGTACAAATTGCAATGGGGTGGGTCTTCCAGCAACTCCTTCAAAGATGGATTAAAATCATTAAAATATTTGAAACGTATTTGGTTAAAATTTGGGCAGTTACTTAAAATATGCAACACTGTTTGATTTACATTACATGTAATGCATGTCGGGGCTGGGTCGTGGCATAAAAGGTATTTATGACTACATTTGGAACTAAAAATAAGATTCCTATCCCAGTATCAGTTTTGCGAACTTTTCAAGAATACCCATGTCAATTTCGTGTCTTATGTTACAGGATCCCAGAGTAATCACACTATATGCGTACTCCTTAACCCGGCTGAACTCACTTGCTAAACAGCATACAAAAGGTCACGTAGGGTACCTGTACGACCCTATTTATTAATTTTTGCTTAGTGTAATTTATGCAGGAAAATGTTAACAAAATCCGGTTGTCAATTTGTAAAACAGATATTTTTACATACAAGTATCAGTTTCAGAGACCTTTAATTGATTACTACAACGTTGCTAAGAAAAACTTACTATGTTTCAAAAAAAGAAAAAAGAAACAAAAAGTACCGAAAAGACATGAAATACACCGCCAGCTCAATCATTCCAGCCGGGAACTGCAGTTTCGTGATGATTAGCACTCATCAGTACGTAAAGCACGAAACTGCAGTTCTCGGCTGGAATGATTGAGCTGGCGGTGTATTTCATGTATTTCTGCCTTAGCCCTTGCTACACTTACTGAACCAGACTTACTACCAGGGCGGTAACTTACTGAAAATACTGAAAAGACAGTTCATATCCATATCAAATTTCACCTGCATTTATCAGATACATAATTGGAGTGAACTTTACAAATAAAATGCTCACATTACATGCAAGAGATTTTGGTTTTTTGCATTCGACCCCAGTTGGATTGGGCCTTTAGTTGCAGATAGCCTTGCAGAAACGTTTGGCAGTTTCTCAACAAATGAAAAACACTAGCTACTAGCAGGTGCAATGGAAAGAAAATATTTAGAAACTAAGCTACTGAAGTTCGGGTTCATATCGGTTAAAATGCCGACTAGAATAGAGCAGATTTAAAGTGACTAGAGTAACTCAGGACCCCACGCGAGTTCTCCTGGGTTAAAAGTTTTTTTTTTTTTATTTATTTATTTAGAGTAGTAGTCGAGCTGACTTGGAGGTAAAGGAAGTCTAAAGTCGAAGGCCTTGAAACTCCAAGACTCCGAGTCGAAGTCTGTCATTTTCCCTCCGAGCGCGCCACTCTGGCTGCGGGTTAGGAGTCGTAGAGTTGGATCAATTTTGGAGTTAAAAATTTGGAGTAGAAGGCTCTAAAGTTACTGGAGTCGGAGCTGAAGCCGTCTTTTTTCTTTCGACTTTACAAACCTGACTTTTATACTGGTCAAATACAGTCAAATATTATACAGTCAAATACTTCAAACACAAAACAAAAACCTCTCTTGTTCCTTCTGCGGGAGGTAACCACCTAGTTGCTCTTTTCAACAAAATGTGACACCAACTTAGTTATTCTTTATAAAAACTAGAAAGTCGCCCGTCAGGATATGCCGGGTGAAAATTTTTCCTACATTTGAACGAAGCCACAGCCTGTTTGGTGATATTTTGATAATTAAAGTTTTTAAACCTAACTCCAGTTAATTAACCCCAAACTCCAATAGATAGCGTTCACTTTTGACCACTATTTCGTTTCTTTATTCTCCTAAAATGACACTATTACCAGTAAAACAGTTAAGATACCGGATCAAGTTCAGCCTTGTCATAACAAAGCCTTTCTCTGCATGTTAAACATTACCAACACATATTATCAAAAAATAATGCCGTGGCGCGAGTTTTATTGTTGATGACGTCAGGAGCGTTACTCGATCATTGGCTATTATATATATGAGGATACCTGTAGATATAGTTCATGACTTCAACGTGCAGAAAGGTTACATTTAAACTATGCAGACCGTCAAATTCATAAATTCTGATTTCCCGACAGAGTGGTGTAGTAGTTAGACGCTGGCCTTAAGCACAAAGGCGCAAATTCGATCTCGGCTCCAATCGATGGGTTTTACAAAAGCAGAAAATCGACGGTGTCCATGTCGTATAATTAAGCAGCATTAAAAATATCCCTTGTTTGGCTGGGACTGCTCTTGTCTAAATTAAATTCTTAATGCAGTTTTGCATCGAATAGAGCCCAGGTGCCTACATCTGGTGGGGAAACTGGACTTCGAAATTCTCGTGCTAATAGCATCCACCGATAATAGTCTACATTTAGGAATGGATGGTATATCGGGAAATCGCACTAGGTGTGCAAAAGGTAGTGCCTTTAACGCAGCCTTATTAGAAAGAAGAATAAATTATTATTTATCTAAGCACTTTGTGTTATAAACAAAAACCACAAGATTTATTACTTCTCATTATATAGTGAACTGTTAACAGTTAATCTGATGCTCGAAAGAGGTTTAGTTAAGTTTTGTTTTATGTCTGATGTTCCTGTTGCTGTGTTGTAATATCCATGTAATAAATATGTTTATCCATTGTCCGAGCCGACATTCGTTTAGAAACACTATGCTCAACATTAATTACATACACTCAGTGGGCCAGCGAAGGGAGGGCGGGTAAAAGCACCGCCCAGAGGCGTACTAATATCAACAGAAATGCAAATTCTAATACAGTAGTTTATGCATATAAAAGGGTGTTTTGATCAAGAAAACCCTTTCAGAAGGCATTTTTGATCAAAAAATCACATTCATAAGGTATTTTTGATCAAAACAAAACCCTCCAGAAGGTATTTTGGATCAAAAAAAACCCCTCCAGAAGGTAGAGAGAGAGAGAGAGAGAGTTTTGATCAAAACCCCTCTTCAGAATATATCTCAGGCTGCGCTAGTGCACACACTTAAATGATAATGTAATTTTAAACATATGAACAAACTACAAAGCCGAAAAATAGATCCATCCACAACTAGGAGAAACGAAGCAAAAATTTGCAACCCTACTACAATGCCACGGAGCTTTAACCTCCTGGGAAACATCATTAGCAGAATACGTAACATGTGTTGTATGAGCTTTAATGCGACTCATTGATACATTTTATACAGACCCGAAAACCCATTTTCGAGACACCATCTATCACTCTTATTCTTCTCTAACATTGTCAACGTCCAATGATTTTGAACCGACCGAAAAAAAATTACCAAAAAGATTAAAATACCATTTGTCAAAACATTCAATTTTGCCTACGACCACGTTTATGAGAGAATAACTCAAAATGTTTCCCTTCCACAATTGTTATTTGTTTCGTTATATTTCATCCTTTTTCAAAACTATCCGTGGCAGAAGTATTTATGTGGTAGAAAATTAAATATAGCTTCCGAGGTGGGGTGGGAGAATGATGTGGTTCGCTCGCGGTGATTTCCATTAAAAACGGTATCCAGGAAAGAAGAGCAATGGCGCGAATGATGAATATTCTTCATAAATAAGAGATATGCCATTCCGGGCGATGACACTCACTATCGCAAGCCATAAATCTCAAATAAAAGGGGTGGGTGGAAACACCTTGAAGAATTTACTTTTAAAATATTGTTTGGATGCATACTTAAACTCTTATACAAGCAGGAATAAAACTGAGGAATTTTCAACAAACTCCTTTTCAACGAGTATATTGTTAGGATTTTGAGCTTTAATAATATATTTATGTTGCCGTGAAAAACGAAAAATATCGACATTCACCGGTGATTCACCGAAAATATTCGCTTTTTTGCCTATGTATTTGGCATATGGATATGGATATTTACTGTCTCTCTCTCTCTCTCTCTCTCTCTCTCTCTCTATATATATATATATATATATATATATATATATATATATATATATATATATATATATATATATATATATATATATATATATATATATATATATATATATATATATATATATATATATATATATATATATATATATATATATATATATATATATATATATATATATATATATATATATATATATATATATATTAGGGTGGTCCTTATTTTTGAAGTTGCAGATATTTTACGCGACGCCCCCTTAATTTGTTCCATTATACAAATAAATGATCCCTGCAAAATTTTAAGTCAATCCATGAATATTAACACGTGCCCCTAGGGCCCCTTTATTGAGTTTCGAAGAAAAAATTGCGGATTTTCTCATTTTTATGTAAAATTAATTCTAACGTTTTATATTTAAAGTAATTTTGAACCTCAATAGGTGCTGCTACTTCCAGACCGACCATTCTCTCACCTTTATTCTGTAAAATTTAACATGTTACAGAGGGTACATGTACATCAATAGCCTTGGGTCAAGCGTACCGCTCTTCTGAGCTTGTTCCAACCAAGCAGCAGGGGAACATTTCTTCCCACCAAGATAGACACAAGGGATTACATAGGCCATTAATGAATGGCCTAGACCATTAATGAATGATCTTTGACAGCAACAAATTGCCTCCTCCAGGATTTGGGGGTGTTGATTTACAAATTTCCCTGTGTATGTAATAGGTGTGGCAAATAGAGTCGCAAGGTTTCAATGCTATAAATATAAGTAATTGCAATTATATTTTAATTCGCTGTTATTTAGTTATAAACATACCTAAATGCTTATACAATTTTTAATTTTTAAAATATAAATTTCGAAAAATCCTTGATTACTCCTAACATAAAAATATACTGCATTTTCCATAGCTAAAATATAAATTTTAAAAAAATATCCAGATCAGAACATGTAGAAATCTATACTTTAAATTAATTTTCTTCTACTTCAGTACATAGTCCTTTATTATCATCAAATTCTTGCGATTCACAAGATTTAGAAACCGAAATGGATACCTATCCTAAATTGTTGAACTTTTGTTTTCTACAACTGGTGTACCTCAATGCAAAAAAGCTTGACAACTATTGATATCTGCTCGCCTTTCATCACTGTTAGACAAATGCCATATTAGGGATAAAGATGTTGTTCATTTATTTACAGCCTATATAGATGCAGTAAATTTGAATCCCACTAAAAACATTCTGTAAAAAACTAGCCAAGTCTTAATGGAGCTGCTTGTTTATCTCTAAAAAGTAATGAAATCTAGACAAAGTCATGACAAGTCGAAGGTTCCTTACTGCAATTTCTTTATTGTTATAGTTAATGTTGTGTGACTTGGCCGTTAAACATTCTTTATACGTTAGTAGGTACAAGTCAATTTTGTTTACACGTTTTCCAAGTGGCAATTTTTCATCGTCAATGGGTAACGGTTCTGGCGACAGATTGGTGCAATCGCGTCATGGAGCACCTGTTTTTGTACCCTTGTGTACCCTTTAACGGCCAAGTCACACAACAATACCAATGAGTTGTGCATGCAATTTTTTAGAGCAAAAACTGAACGGTGATATATTACATTAGGATTGCCATCATCTTGCACATGAAATCGTACTGCAGAGTCCTTAAAGAAGTTCAAGCCTTTCTTAGTTCTAGATCAGATATTCAATTATTTAAGCGCTTCAAAATTTTGTGGAAAGATCTCTATCATTCAGAATTTATAACATTTCAATCAAGTACACATACCACTTAAATTCTAAAAGACGAAGTTGATGACATATTATTTATTGTTCGTAAAAAGCGGAATTAAGAAAGATTACAGATAATTATCATAACTTGTAATAATATTTCCTGGTGAATTTCCTCCTGCAGGGATTTGTTTTCGGCAACCTGAAGCTTATACCTGAGCCACATAGGTGGCAAAAGGAATTTTTGTTTGAAAATTTTTATATTTAGGAAACAATATTAATTGACCTTACATGAAAAGAAAGCTCTTCAATGCTGTTTTACAATTAAATGCTGTAAGAAGATATGGTTTTTCGCAGCAACCCAATCGAGGCTCCTTTGAATAATATAAAATGTCTGAAAAACTAGCAGCGTACAAAATGACGACAAACATGCAGCAAAGCAGTGATTGGAAAACTTATAAATCACTTATGATATTTAGGGGATAAAGTAGTAGCTTTGTCCGTATTGGATGAAGGAATTAACTTTGAAGATAGGAAAACACTAGTCCAAAAAATGCTTGTGGTAAGGAAGACGTGTCTGGTTTAACAAATTTCAGATAACTGTAGATGATTTGGAATACTTTCTTGGTAAAGATCTTCCTCTTCATAGAATCAATTACGAGTCAATGAAACTGTTTGATAAGTTACAAATACTAAAAGATTTTTCCTATTTGATCCTGATTCACGGCAAAATGAAGGAAACTCTTTAAAGGACCGTTAGAATACTGAGACCGTTAAATAATGAAAAAAGACCGTTAAAATACTGAAAATTGTGACTGATACAACTGAAAGAGGAGTACAGTGTTAATCGAAGAATTTCGCAACTAATTTACCGAATATGAGTCACAAAAACAATTTATTTTACAGACCGTCCAAGACTATCGAAAACAAATACACACTATCGAAATACATTGAGAAAAGCGTACGATTAAGGAAAGTTTCTAAAGCATTATTTCATTATTATTCAACGTAAAATCTTTAGATGATATAAAGTAATTATAAAGGTTAATTTTAGTGCTACCTCACTGTAAAAATATTTTGCAAACCTAGGAGGAACGATGTACTGAGTCTGAAGTAAAAACTCGAAGATTTGTGAGGAAATTATCAAAAGTGTTAAAGTTCAACGGCCTAGGGACACGTGTTATTATTGACCGATCGAGTTCAAATTTCACACACGTAATTTTTTATTATAGTGTCACAAAACTAGGGGACGTCACTTTTTGAATTCCGAAAAAAAAATTTCCCATATAAATAAGGACCACCCTAATATATATATATATATATATATATATATATATATATATATATATATATATATATATATATATATATATATATATATATATATATATATATATATATATATATATATATATATATATATATATATATATATATATAATGTCATCATATACCAGATTTCAGACTTTCACTGTAACATATGCACACTGCAAAACTGCACCTTTTTTGAGCAAGTTACACTTTTTGATCACGGACACATATATCCTTTCTTAGAACACTTTGGAGCACAATTTTTCGGAACTTTTTTCAAAACACTTCTGATATCATTTATTTGGATTAGCACAAGGTTTAAATGCTTTTATGATTTTATTTGACAACGATTTTTGAACACTGACACACATCCCTCATTTTGAATACTTCATAGCAGTTTTTGGAGCACTTAATTGACTAGACAAATAGTTTTTGCTATTAATTTTACTAAAATCTCTACGGTTACGCACGAATAAAAGTTCAAAAAATACATAAAATTTCTTTTGTTAAAGTTTAAACCATTTATTCCAATATCATAAAAAATAACGTAGTAAAAAAAATGTTCCAGAATCGAAGAAAAAAAAAACAGAAAAATAAATGAAATTCCGCTTTATGAAGAATTTACTTGAGAACTTGATATTTTGTCACACGGACGGAATGACGTAGGAAAAGAATGACATTCCAACACCAATAAAGAAGTGATAAAACAGAATGTTTTTCCAATACAATAAAAGAAACAAATGGTTCTAAAAATATACACTAGGACGATATCCCAGCGCTGTGTTTGTTATGTTTGAAACCTTGGTTTCAAGACAAAAAGAAAGGCTTCGATTTTATTCAAAAAGACAATCTAATTGTGTACGTGTTTTTTTCTTTCACACAACTTCTTTATATTGATTCCTAGCATGAAGAAAGTGGATCGTACAAACTGAAATGTTTAACTTAATAGTAACTACATACATTGAAATTGTAAGAAACGATAAAATGCAACCCAAAAAGAAAGCTTTAACTTAAATAAACACAAACTTATTCGCAATTTTGTTTTACAACCGTTATTTAAAAATGTAATAAGCTAAAGAAAAGATTACTTTGAATTGCATACGAATGTCTTTGCAGAAATATTCGAAATTGCAGAATTTAAACTCAAAAATATGAAATAAGATTGCCTTTAAAACTTTAATCAAAAACTTCGCACATTAATTCATTCCTTTAGTAAAATTACATAAGTTTAACTTTTCCGAAATTATGAATAAGGATTAAATAATAAACGAGATTATATTAAATTTTCATAATTTATCAGGAGCATTTATGATTAAATTTCTACTTATTCTTTAGCAAAAAGTTACCAGCATTATCTTGTTTGATTGATCGCAAATCTTTCGAACAAGTTTCACAGTACAGAGTTTTGTCGTAGCTTTAAAAAGATGAAAATTTTAAAAGATGTCAAGATTTTTTTTATGTACTGCTAAATGTGCAGGAAAAAATGATTGAAATAGAATCAATGGGATAAATTCCAACTATTTTTCAAGCATTGATAATACAGCTTCTTATAAGATGACTAGCTGCGTTGCCCGGCTTTGCCCGGTCCATCTAGAAAATAAAAATTGTGTCAAGTGAAGTATATTCAACAATCAGGGTTAAAAAATAAATAAAAAAAATCATGATTTCCTTTCCAAACAATGACGACAGATATTAAAATACTATTAGGAAATTAAATCCAGGAAGATGGATTTAAAATGCGTAACCGTGGAAACACAAAATAAAATAAGTTTAAGGAATGAAAATGCGAAAGAAAATGGTTCGCAATTTGAATGGAATCGAGATTTCTTAAACTTGATTTTAAAAGGCTTGTAACTTTTTTTCCTTTCGAGATAAAAGCTTATTTTTTCGACCGTAAGTCGAGTTAGATCTGGAGTAAAAAAGGTCGCTTTTGGCAATGGCGTCAAAAAGAAAGCTGTGGGACAATTCCTTCACTTTTTATTGATTTATTTAATTAAGAAAGTAGTGACTGAATTTCAGCTAAGCCTAAAAAAATTCGAGCTAAAAACGCAAATAACTCCCGCCGTAATAAAGTTAGAGCATTGAAACAAATTGCGTAGAACGCGGGAAATTCTACCCTTTCTAACGATATGTAATATTAATATGTGCAAGTCATTTTTCACCCCCATTATTGAGAATGTATGTGAAAATTGGACGTAAATTGGAATAAAAAAAGAACTATTCATCGAATTTTATTCGAACTGGTTTGCAAACCTTCTCAGGACTTAAAGGAACAAACTGTGAAAATTTCAGCGCAATCGGCCAGATAGTTCTCGAGTTTTGCGAGTTCAAACCCATAGACGCTTTTTGGGGACTTCATTTTATACTATGTAGAGATTGAATTTTCTAAATATTTTTCTAGAATTCACCAAGGTTTATTGACAACCATTATCATATCAGCACTGCTAATGGATGATCAAATATGTATACGTATACCGAAATTAAAACCATAAAAATCATATAACAAGTTTGTATCCTTGCAAATTCAACAGATTTTGCATTTTGGAATTCATATGTGCTTTAAGCGAGGCAAAAAAATACAGAATGTATAAAATGTTGAACACTGAACAGAATCTTCTGTGACATCTGAACAGAAGGGTGAAAATTGCTTCTACATTTGAACGAAGCATTTGCCTGTTTGATGATGGTTTGATAGTTGAAATTTCAACTCTAACTCCAGTGAGTTAACTCTAAACTCCAGTAGATAGCATTTATTGTTGACCCCTTTTTCGTTTCTTCATTCCCTTGAAATGACAATCTTACCAGTAAAACAGTTACGTGACCGGATCCAGTTCAGCCTTGTCACAACAAAGCCTTTCCCTGCATTTTAAACATTACCAAAACGCATTATCAAATTATCATGCCGTGGCGCGAGTATTATTGTCGATGACATCAGGAAGAATTACACCAGATTACATTATACCAGAAGAAACTACATGCAACAAATGATATTCCTATTCAGTAAGCTACCGCCCCGGGGCGGTAACTTACTGAGTATACCTGCCTTGCATACAATATTCGAGTTGAACCGAACCATTGTTTCGGTCACTCGTCTGGTCAGTGCTAATTCTATATTAGCTACCAGTTTGTTTGGCACTCTTGGCTTACTTAAGAGGTTTTCCGCCTTCAGCTCGATTAATACTATGCCGGGCTGATGAGTGCTAATAAGCACGAAACTGCAGTCCTCGGCTGGAATTGACTGAGCTGGCGGTGTATTTCATGTAAATGATATTCCTCACTGCACTGATCCAAAAAGAAGTTGAAGGATCATTCACAAAAATGTATTAACACTAATACATATGAAAATACAAGTATTTACATTGAAGTTGAAGTAATTGACAATTGACTAATAAATTTGTAGAAATGGAAGTTTAACGGATTTCGCATTTTGGAATTCAAACGCGTTCAGAACGAAGTAAAAATATATTACGTTTCAAATTGTCAACACTGAGCACCGAACCTGCGCACAAGGAAGTAAAAATCACAGCTTGCGAAGCGACATAGAATTCCATAAGAAACTACATGCAACCAATGCCATATCTAACTGTAGTATTCCAAGGCGAATCTTCTGTACTCGCTTGCAGTTGAAACATCACGCAAAAGATGAAAAGCTTGTTTTAAATATTGATGTAAAAAAAAATATTTTTTTTATCTTGAGAAATACTCGGTGCAGCTTGTTTCCAGAAATGGCTTTTGGTCACGAAATATTCTTTCGTTTCGAGTGCAGACAATACGGTTTGTTATAGTTTGGAAGAAATGTGTTGAAGATCTCTATAGATCCTTTTGTGCGTTTTTTTTTTTTTTCCTTTTTGCGTATGTCTGTGCAAAGCAATTCATGGTGGAGAAAACCTTTCACAGAATAGGTATTTTTTTCTCTTATTCAAAAACAGGATTACTATTAGACCTTCAAGTTATCTACAGTACGTTACATTACACTCCATGGTCCCCCATTCCTTCAACTACATGTGGTTTAATCACAGATAACTAGATATTAATTAGATACATGACGAGAAACCGGTTCCGTGGGCAACGAGCCCTTGTATTGTCCGTTTTTCACGAGAAGGTACTTGACTCCGCCTTCGTCACGTGGTATTCGATGATTCTATTTCGCTGTTTTCGACAGAAGGCATATTCAGATCATAGCATTTTGTGGTAAAAGCAGCAGTATTCAAAATGTAAAAATAACGGAAGTAGCAACAGACAAGTGAAGCAAGTGATGTAAATGACACTAAGACTTTTCTGCACATTAAAATGCATGCCAAAGTATATGATGTCTGGTTGTCTCATTTACAAGTACAGGGATTTGTTTATCGATCACTCCCATGTAAAATTGAAGTCTGGGTTCGAGGAGGCGGGGCGAAGTGCCTTCTTATGGAAAACGGACAATAGTATAAACCGGCAAATATCCCATGCGCGCGGCTTACCACAGACACCCAAAAAACTTTCACCGTAGCCTGGTGGAATGAAAACAGCGTTGCATCCACGTAGGCTATTTATAATACATCTATGGGCTTAACCAATTATGTGAGGCCCTAGAGGGAGCTCTGTGCTTTGATCCAGACCAAGAACTGAGCAAGCCACTGATTCAGCACCCCCCCCCCCCCCCCGTGTTATTGATTTGGAATGGGAATCAAGCTCTCTAGAGTGAACAATGAAAGTTAATTTTTCCCGAATTCTTGTTGTGTTTTCTCAGCTCATAAGGTTTGTTAATGGCTCTCTAAAGTCTCTCAATGCTAAAACAGATCTAACATTTATTCAAAAGTAAAATGTTCATGTAGCTACTAGTTTTATGCAATGGATTGTTTTATTTAAAAACAAAATATTAAATTCTAAATTTCAACACTATTAATTTTATCAACGTTTGAAGAGTAAATTTGCGTCAGTCTGCAAATGGGCGATAAGATCACTCGACATAAACCCTCGATTTCTGTCTTTTAGGGGTTTGTTAAGAACCGAGTGTACGCAATTCCAGTTCTGGATACATCAATTAGCTAAAACAATGTGTCATTCATGTCATTGGGAGTATATCTACTGAAATGTTGCAAAATACTTTGCCTGAAACTGAATAGTACTTTGCTTGTGACAAACGGGGCTCATGTGGAACTAGGTTGTCTAAAACTGTTGGAAAAAACTTTTATTTGGTCTTTAAAATTAAGAAAAAAGAACATGTGCATACACCAATTTGTTCTTTTTTATTTCACACATAAAATACGCTCAATACTTTTGGTCCACCCTGTATTTTAAACTAAGTCTGTTGGGAACTGAAGTGAAAAGATTCCCTATTGACATACACGAGAAATTGTCAAAACCCTTTCTTTACTAATAATTAAGCTGAAAATCTCTCTGTCTGGATATCTGGATCTTTCTCTGAATGTCTGGATCTCTGTCCGTCAGGATCTCTGTGACGCGCATAGCGCCTATACCTTTCGGCCGATTTGCATAAAATTTGGCACAAAATTAGTTTGTAGCATGGGGGTGTGCACCTTCAAGCGATTTTGCAAAAATTCGAATTTGTTCTTTTTCTATTCCAATTTTAAGAACATTTTACCGAGCAAATTATCACAACGTGGACGAGCAAATTACCAAATTATTATAACGAGGATCCATAACTTGGGAGAGCAAATTGGTGAGAAATTCTCCATCCATTATTTGTACCGGCGAACCAAATGTCTTTTTAATTTTCTACTATGGGTAAAGCCGTGCGGGTTCCACTAGTATGAAATAAAACTAAATTAATGAAAGTTTGGAAAAGGAATTTTTTTGTGAAGATACTTTGGCTCTGTATGGTTTTTCGTGTAGTTCTAGTCAAAATAAATGTCTTTTTGTTTAAAAAAATGGCAATTTTATTAATTCCAGCTCCTAGCATTGCGTAATGTCTGCTGGAGTATTTCATCTTTTGAATTCGAGTTTTTATTCAACAATGTCAATACATCAAGCAATGAATCAAATTACCTTCTATTCAACAAGCAGAAAGCAAAAAAGTACCTTCTTATTTTAAAGAATTCGCCAACTTTCACAGAAAATAAACATAAAAGTTCCCAAGATCACTGTCTTCTAAGTGAAGCAAAATCCTTCTAAACACCGCCAATTCCTTCAAGCTTAGATGCGGTTCAGTTTCGAACAAATCGTTTGACATCCTGAACAGCTGCTAATGACGTCTCTACTTCTAAACGATTCGATTCTGTAGTTGGATAAGAAGTGTCGCCATGAAATTGCTTTCCGAATACTTTTTAAAACCTCGTTCCTGCCTTTCTGGTAATTCCCAATTTCACAAATTGAGTTTTAGGTTAGGAGTGAACGACTTAAAGTTAGGTTTAAGTCGTGTATTTAAAGATTTAGTGTTACCATAGCAACAAATATGTGTGGAATAACATTACCTTCCTTTTGTGTCACTTTCGCGTTTAGTCAACCATATAATCTTTTGAAGGAAGCTAGACGTGTATCCAGAAGACTTTCAGCGATTTAAATATGCATACAATGCACCAAATGTCTTTACCGATAGTTTACAAAATTTACTTTAGAAGAAATTATTTTTGACAAGATCGAGAATAAGTTTACCTTTGCATTTCCTTATCATAAATAAATCGCCATTTTTCTTTGCATAGTTGGAGAGGTTCACCTACCATGTGCACAGGTCATCTCCAATTTTTTTAATTTTGCCACTTACATCCCTTTGCTTCTTACTGCCTTAATTGTAAATGGGCATTATAATCAGTTTCTTTTATTTCTTTTTACATATTAAAAGAAGTAAAAAGAAAAAAAATTTCACTCAAATATCAGCCTAAATTTTCATTTTGCTCACTCCCGAATGAATGTTCAGGGTTGTTTTTTTTGGGGGGGGTGGGGGCTCGACCACGCGCGCATATGTACCGTAAAACGGTACAACTTTGTGCCAAGGGCGGCAACAATGGGTCACTGTTGCCATGACGATGATTTTGCTCTCTAGTGGCCCATTTTTTAAACTTACGAGCTTCAAAAAAAATCGCCAAGTAGTGTAACCATTTAGGTAGTTAAAGACGCTTCATCAGAGACTGCCATTGTTTTTGTATGCCTCAGATAATTTAGTCGTTCGAAGTGGGTGATTCGACTCACTCGTGGAAGAGCCAAAAGTATCCTTTGGGCAGACCACTAAAACTGTTTTCCGAGATCTGGTAAGTTCAGATTTGCTTTACTAATTTGTCAGTAATGAATTAAGCCGCTTGTTGACTTAAAATGTTTCGTAGTTTTCACAAGCTCTCAACATTTATCGAAAATGGGAATGTTGAGATACAACAATGGGCCACCTATTTTTCACGGTTTTTAGTGGCTTAGAGCTTCATTTTCTTCTCTGTAGGGATGCTTTCGTCATATTTTGTGTTATTTATTGTAAATAATGGCAAGAAGGCTTAGGGGTCGCCCTATCAGCCGTACTCATGAGCTCGTACTAGGAGTTTTTGAAGAAGGTGCTGACTGAACGCCGTACCAAATACAAACTGAGATAATTTTAAAAATTACTTATTTTGATGAAATTTGGAATAAAAAATGTGATTTTGCATTTTAGTTTTCAGTTTTTTTTTTTTTTTTTTTAACTCGTTTAAAATTTGTTAGACCTACGTATTTTCTGAGACCTATGTATAGTTACGTAGCCTTTAGTTGGTGAGATTTTTCTGGTTTTCAAATGTTTCCATGTCAAAACCTAGGCAGGTAATGAAGAACGTTATCTACGTTTACCATGTTGAACTTTATTAATCGGTCAAAACGACAAATGATGATTAAGTCTTTAAAAAAGGAAAAAAAGTAAATAATGGAATAAAAAAATTCTTAATAGTTTCAAGCAGAGGACAACATGTAGTCTCAGACAACAATAGGAATGATCAAGTTTTCACAGTGTTTTCTAGGTTAAAATGAGTTTGCCCATAGTTGTACCAAGTAGGGGTACAACTATGGGCCACGGGGAAAAAATTCCTCTTCCTCTTCTTTCCAACTTAGATTTTTTTTTTTAACATTTCATTCGAAAGACGAGATGTATAGCTACCATTGTTAAAGTCCTCAAATTTCTAAATCAAAGCTATACACCAAATTTTCATTGAAAACATCGAAAAGTGGCCCATAGTTGGACCATTTTACGGTACCTAAGAACGTATAGACTTCCGAAATACCCATTTCGACGGTCCCCCAGTCAATTACCACGAGTTGTCTCGTGACGTCTGTGTGTACGTATGTATGTGCCTACGCATGTGCGTATGTACGTATCTCACATGACTCAAAAACGGTATGCCTTAAAAAGTTGAAATTTGGTTTGTAGACTCTTAGTGGGGCCTAGTTGTGCACCTCCTCTTTTGGTTGCATTCGGATGTTCCAAAAGGGGTCTTGTACACCTGTTTAGTGAAAATCAGTGTTAATTTCAATGCGAACTCGACTGATGTTATAATTTAGCGAACATTTGGCGAGATATCGCTAAATTTATCCTTGAGTTATCCATTTAATAACGTTAAAATTTTCGATATGGGGCAAATTAATCTTTGTAAAACACTTTTTTGCATCGAAAAACTAGGGGTGAAAATATTTAAAGTGTTTCTTTCCTTACTTACTCCAAGACATTATTGGGGGTAAAGTATCCTTTTTTCGTCTTTTCTCTTTCCTCTAACTGGCGCGTACTTAAGTGCACGCACCCATTATTTTAGTTATTAAAAAAACATGGATTATTTAATAGATGTAAAAGGAAGTAATGTGGCGTAGTCATCAGATTTTTTATTCCTATTTTGGTAAATCTATAAATGAGTATGATTATTCTTTAAATAGTTTTGCAGTTATTCGAGTGATTGGACCAGTAGTCCTTAAGAAGTATAAATATAGATTTATCACCGTTTTAAAACAAATATTTTTGATAGCTGTTTGATGCTTTTTGTAATGTATTAACATTTTAAACACAAACTTTGCTGAAGTGACGGAAACTCAGCCAGCAAAAACCCGGACCTTGTATTTTAGTGTTTGCAAAGAATCAGAAGCTTAGATGTAAACTTAGACTGAAATTTTCTCTACATGTATGAAGGTTGAAGAGTTATATCTGTTGCATATACGATAATTTTCAGTACTCTTCGGGCAAAGGACACATAATGAACAGTTAATGGAGACAAATGAAGAAAAAAATGCTTGGATAGAGTTTTAACATTGACTTTCCATCGATTTTTTTCTTCATTTTATGACGCAAAATGTCTCAGTAAAGAAAGAAACGTTTCAAATTGCTAGTAATTTTTGCTTGAAAACGAAATAAAAATATTTGAAAAGGCAACTGGTATTTTCGGAAACATTTCATTCGTTCATAACCACCAATTCTAATGAATCGACTTCAAGTTTGTGTTACGACATTCCTCGAAGAAGCTATTAAACAGCCAATAAAAGCCACTTAGAACCACTCTCTCCGAAGATGACTGGAGCTCATTAACGCCGTCTTTCATTCTAAAGAACCATTAAGATTCGAACGGAATTGCAGTATCACCTTAACAAGTTGCCTGGGATTTCATTTACGCTGGAACGTTTAACGGAGGGAGGAATTCGTCTGAGGAACGCCACAGGAATTGAGTTTCACTTTCGATCGTCGCGTTGTGAAACAGAAACACCTGTGCCACGTTCTTGAAATGGTGAATTACAGTAAACGGCAGAAAGTATATAGCCAACTGATGCACCAAGTTAAAAATCAAATTTGTCTTTAAAAGATACCATTGACCTAGTAAAACAATCGTATGATCAACTGAGATACCAACTTGAAAATCAAATTTGTCATTAAGAGATACTATTGGAGTAGTAAAAAATCGTTTGATCAACTGATAAGCCAACTTGAAACCAAATTTGTCTTTAAGAGACACTATTGGAGCAGTAAAAAAAAAAACCGTATCATCAACTGATGCGCCAACATGAAAATCAAATTTGTCATTAAGAGATACTATTGGCGTAGTAAAAGAATCATATATTAGGTAGTGAGAAGCAAAGGGATGTAAGTGGACATTTTCAAGTTTTGAGTAAAACGCGTTTAAACATAACATCCTAGGTAGGCATTCATTGAATTTTTTTTCTAAATCATGCTATACAGCAGCACCTACCAGGGCTACTAGTACCATCTCTTGCCCCAGGTACCCCCACTATTTGTACTGGTTATCTTCAAATTTTTAATTTTACCACTTACATCCCTTTGCTTCTCACTACCTCAAATGATCATCTGATACGCCAAATTGAAGATCAAATTTGTCATTGAAGGATACGATTGACGTAGTGAAAAAATAGTATGATCTAAGGCCCCTATATAGCGGCTCTAGTATAATCAATAGGGTGGGTCGAAAGAAGGATATTTTTGAGAAGCAACTTCTAATGGCAGAAAAAAAGTTGTGTATTGCCATCCTAAACTTGAGAAAAATAATAATAAAAATTAATATTAATGTCTTCAGATCGTGCATTGGCAGCAAAATTTGAAAACAAGGTAAAAAATTATTAATTTTCAAATATTTATAAAAAAAATCAAGTGTTCAAAATTTTTGTTCAAAAACCGCCTAAATGCTTCCTTTTCAGACTATTTTCATATATCTTTGAAAATATTTACATTCCTTTACATTTTTTAGTTCGAGCATTAGCCTCAAAGTTACACAAAATCAACCAAAAATCGACATTTTTAGCTTATTTTGCACATTGCAGTAGTTCTTCTTTTAGATCCCACTTATATTTTTTTTAACAATAAATGTGCACTCTACAGCTCTTTGCTATAAATGTAAATATATTTAATATCATTAATAATCCAGAACCCTCCTTAAGAAGGTGGCTGCACTTTGTGTTCCACCCTGCAATTCCCAAGAAGAGTAGGGTAGACGGGGGCACGTTTACGAATGGGGCACGTTTACGCAGTGCCCTTTTTTTTTAAACGAATTATAACTGCAGATCCAACAGCCATAACTGATAGATTCTACTCCCTAGCAAATATTCTCCCAAGCTTTTTAGCATTAGTCGAGCTTCGGTCTAGCATGCAGAATGAATAATCTGTTTTTTACCAAGATGAGTAAATTATGTGTTGAACGTTTTGAAGCTTATTGTAAATAAATAATAAAAAACAAAAACAAATGTATAAAAATTACCAGAATTTTATCCTTTTTTGAGAATTATATTTGTATGAACTGAAATGTTATTACATTTTTTTGCACGTTAAAAATAAATCCAAACTTGGCAAAGGGTCAAGTTTACGCGTTGAACATTGGAGCACCTTTACGATCTTTTTTACTGTGTCTTACTTTGTGTTTTTCGCTTCAAACTGTCTCAAACATTTTTAGTATTTTCCGGCTATTTAGTTTTGAAAATTACCATTTAATTTTCATTTAAGTTACACATTCGTATCTTACAGTTTACAATCATAGAGTGCTGTCTTCATGCCCTTTAAGCTTCAACTTTATACATGACTTAGCCTGTAATAAATTTGCTTTATTTTAGCGATGGTAAGACATTATATTCAAAACACTAACAGAACCCAGTTAGGTGTCAAAATGCGTAAACGTGCCCCGCGTCCCGGGCATGTTTACGCAACCGACTTGGACTCAAAAATAATGTTTTTAACGGTTAAAAACACAAGCTGAGAAACAACTGAATATACTAATTTTGACTCCATTATCTGCTTCATAAACCGCAATGTCTAAAATTTCCTAAGTTAAAACATGTAAATTAGAAAATTCATTGAAAAAAATCAGCGTAAACGTGCCCCCTACCCTAGTTATTTACAGGACTGATATATTTGTAAAGTGACTTACATTCACAATAACTATATATTTTAAACAAGTTTCTACTTTTGATCAAGGCTTAAAGTTGAACATACACTCAGTTTGGGTATTGATGTTGGCGAACATAAAGTTTTTCATACAGATCCATCTCTTGTGTTTTAATACCTCAAATGAATTTCTGCAAATTCACTGACCAGTTCCACAATTCTTTCAATTGCCCGAGAAGAATGCATAATTAAGCAAATGTTTAGTTTCTAGAAGTGATAAAATACTCTTGTTTTCCACTTCATCACTGAAGTGGAGATAAGTATGAACACGTTGATCAATCAATTAACTCTTTAACTGTTATAATTCGAAGCTTCAAATCCTAATATTGGTGGAAGAAATTCTCTCATAGCTATAGATGCATTTCCTGGTGGGTAATCTTTTGCGTTGTACTGTACGACATAGTGCAATCCAATCCCCTTGTATTTCGTCTCTAGTCCACTGCCATGACGAATAACAATTTCTCAAAAATGGCAAAGAAAGCATTTCTTTGAATCACCGGACCCACGATGTTTAAAGATCATCAGAAACCTGACTTGTAGATTTTTTAACTTTAAATAACCGTTGTTTCACGGAAGTTTGTTCTCTTCTTTAAGTTTTAATTTTACCGAACCATAATTTTTAAGGATATAATTTACGAGCTTAGTAGTTTAGTTTGCAAAATAGACAGCCCTAGTACTCCGTTAGCACGTGTTAAGGAATGATAATGACTGAAAGTTCTTGGTTTTGTGAGAGCGAGATCAATTTTGCACTTTGGTTTCTGTATTATAGTGACAATATCCATCAAATATACTTTTGCTCTCTTTTTAAGTCAGTTTTTAAAAGTTCGATTTCGTCCGACCGAGTTCTATCGAAGTTAATAATATATAATTATAAAAAAAAAACAGTTGAAGCTTTACCAATAATTCAGTTAATGTTCCTCTTTTACACTCTGGCTGTAGAAAGGGTTATTAAACTGGTTAGTGAGTCGGTAGGTTAGGTATTTTGGCATGAGACAAGATATGTATTAATGTGAAACATTTTATGCTCGCGATCATCAATATGAAAAATTGAGTCACCATTCCAACCTCAAACCTTGATCGAAACGAAGAAACTTGTTTAAAATAATATAGTTATTGTGAATGTAAGTTACTTTACAAATATATAAATCCTGTAAGTAACTACTCTTTTTCGGGAATTACAGGGTGGAACACAAAGGGAAACCACCTACTTGGGTAACAGGAAATATCCAACGTAGTTTAGCACAAATACACAGATAACAGAATACACGTGTTTCGGGGTTTCAAGGAACCCCTTTTTCAATTCAAAAGTGTGAGCTTCTGGATGTAAAGACACCCAGTAAAATCAATGAAAATGTACAGCAGACAGCTTAAATATTAAAATAAGCAATGAAAAAAAGCAAAGCAGGAAAAAATGGCACTCAAAGTCGAAATTTATTACATGATTCCTTCTTAGAGAAAACCGTTAAGCAATACATTTCAGTAAAAAGACCCATAAAATGCATTTTGCTGTAAAATGAAACCGCTTATTAATAAATTAGCAATAAATTTTATGTTCGAAAAAAAATTTGGCTTCAAATTAACTGCCACATTTAGCGAAAGGAAGAATAAACATATTTCAGGAAAACTGAAAGATGTTGGAAAACAACAAAAAGTTAAACGAGTACAAAATAAAACATGAAATGGAAACGTAAAGACAGAAAAAAGTAATAAAGAAAGAGATCACAATAACCACCTGCAACACAACAGAGAAAAAAATATGAGATCAAAGAAGAGGGCGAAAGATTCTGGGTTGATAGTGGTACAAAATATGATTACATTTCCAGCACAGAGCTCTATACTGCACATTTATTGTAAAAATATATATATATAACTGGGATCCAAAAGAAGGAATACTGCAATGCGCAAAATAAGCTAAAAATGTCGATTTTTGGCTAATTTCACGTAAATTTGCGGCCTATGCGCGAACAAAAAACTATAAAGGAATGCAAATATTTTGAATTAGTGGTACCCGCACGGCTTTGCCCGTAGTAGAAAATTAAAAGGTCATTCGGTTCGTCTGTATATTTACAAATAACGGATGACGAATTTCTCGCCAATTGGCTATGTTCATTCGCCCTCCCATTTCACGTCATGATAATTTTATAATTTACGTATCCATCTTATGATAACTTTGCTCCGGAAAGCGTTCTTAAAATTCAAATAGAAAAAGAACAAAATCGAATTTTCGAAAAATCGCTTCGAGGTGCACACTCCCACGCTACAAACTAACTTTGCCAAATTTCATGAAAATCGGCCGAACTGTCTAGGCTCTATGCGCGTCACAAACATCCTACAGACATCCAGATAGAGAGACTTTGAGCTTTATTATTAGTAAAGAAGATATGTGAAAAGACTATTAAAAGAAAGCATTTAAACGGTATAAGAACAAAAAAAACTAACATTTAAAGTTTTATAAAATTTTGTGAAAATTGACCATTTTTTCAAATTTTGCTGCCAATGCGCAATCTGAAGACATAAATATTTTTTTTAATTATTTTTCCTGTATTCAGGACTAGTGGTACCCGCACGGCTTTGCCCGTAATAGAAAAATTAAAAGCTCTTTTGGTTCGCCTGTATATTTACGAATAATGGTGAATTTTCTCGACAATTGGCTTTTACCCATGTTACGGTTCCACGTTATGATAATTTCGTATCTCGCCAATTGGCTTGTGCCCATGTTACGATTCCCCGTTATGATAATTTCGTAATTTACTCGTCCATCTTATGATAGTTTTGTTCTTAAAATTGGAATAGAAAAAGAACCACATCGAATTTTCGAAAAATCGCTTCTAGGTGCTACAAACTAACTTTGCCAAATTTCATGAAAATCGGCCGAACGGTCAAGGCGCAATGCGCGTCACAGAGATCCTGACAGAGGGACATTCAGCTTTATTATTAGTAAAGATAGAGATAAAGAAAAGATAAAGATAAAGATGGTAAAACGCAACTTTTTTTTGCAATTCGAAGTTGCTAATCGAAAATTTTCTTTTTTTGGCCCACCCTAATGATCAACTGATACGACAAGTTGAAATTCAAATTTGTCTTTAAAATTGGTATAGTAAAAATTGGCTAGAACAATGAGAAGCTACATGAGCAGAAACACCGACTTCTAAAAATCCCAAGGACTGCTTATTGTTTTGTTGAAAAGTAATGGCTGTTTATTGTAATATATATCAGCATTTTATGCATTAGTATTAGTATTGTATTGGCAATTAGTTCAGTCAGTGGAGCAACAAGCGGGTTGAATTGACGCACACCCCTGGAACCCCCCACCCTCCTCGTGTTGCGTTTGTCCAAGAAAAGTTATATGCAAGCTGAAAAAAGAACACGTTTTCTTTTTCTGAGAACGGAAAAAAGGACAATTTTCTTCTAAATGAGATAATGTTAAAAAAAAAATCACTTGGAGCCCTCACATACTTGAACTTGGCATACTTGACTGTGTTTTATTGAATTAGACTACGAAAAGCAAACAGTTATCATAACATATATCGCCTCAGACCAGCAGTAAGACTTCTAATCCCAGATATAACAGTAGGATTTCTTGCTATTGCTTGGAGGAGATGATATATATCAAATTTTAGGAACACTTTTCTGCATTTGGGTAGGTCAGTTAAAACTGGAATTAATTTAAAGCATTAATCTTCTCTCTTTCTTTCTTTCTTTTTTTTTTTTTTTTTTTTTTTTTTTTTTTTTTTTTTTTTGTTGAGAAATGCATGTAAAGTTGCCTGTGAATAGTTTCCTCAAAAGGATAAAACAGTAACTGTGAAAGTCCGAAATAGGGAAACAGTTGGCACTAAATGCTGAATATCAACATTCACGTGGCGAAGACATCGGCAGAAGACCGAATATTTCCAGTGAATCACCGATGAAAGTTCACATTCTCCTATTTTTTGTCATGGTAACATAGGGACTCAAAATGCTATTCCCTAGAAGCTAAATGTGAAAACAAGACAAAACTAGGTTGTAAAATGATGGTTCAAACTTTCTGATGCCTCCCCTGAGAAAGTAGCCGGTTTTCACCTCGTGGGACGTTAAATGGGAGAGGATGTTTATTTCTTACCCCAGTGCATAAATTTCAAGAAATGAAAAAAACACTCATTTATAGTTTTGTTACATTGCTGTTTCAGGCCGGACTGGAAAGTGGGGAATCGAGGGAAGGTGTCCCGCCGCCGAAATGGAAAAGGGGAGGAAGCACCGTAGCCGGACCACTACCGGATCGATTCGGTCCTCTCCAGTTTGGCACGATGCCCGAAAGAACTCCATCCACCCTCCCTCCCCCTCTCCTGGAATCAGACAAACGATGTAGTCGAGATGTTGAGCCTTGTTCGGGCAAATGAGAGACGATACTTACTGAAAAGAAAAGGTTCCTGCCGAAAAGTTGGATGGGGGTGGAGAACATCACACCTCCGGTGTCGTCTGCATTCTTTTTTTACGAGAAGAAGCGTGAAACGACCCAAAGCGACAACAATACTTCTCGCTAGTTCACTTTATTACCTCCTTTTATTTAGAGAATTTTTATTTTTATTTTTTTTTTTATTTTTTGTTTAAATTTAAGAAATGACTTTCTTGTTACTAGCTATACTGTATCATATGTTCACGTATTTTCATTTCTGGTGTCAGGCTTTAAAGTTTGCCTCAAATAAAATCTTTTTTTTTTTTTTTTTGAAACATAGTAATTATTTTTAACTCTTTTTGGAAACGTCACTGTTTTAGAATTTTAATATTTGACGTTTTTTTTTTCTTAATTTCTTACTTTTCCCAAGGTGACGCCACAACATACAATAGACTTCCTCTTAACGAGTAGGACTAATTGAAACCAAAAAACAGCTGGTTAGTCGTAAATCTGGTTAAAACATAAAAAGAAAAGAAACGAAAAAAAAATTGTAGACAAATCTTTAAAAGCAACTTAGATTATCAGGCCATTAACTAACCATGGGCTTCTAGGCGAAAATAATGTTTATTGATGGAATAAAAAGTGCCATTGAATAAGTGATTGGCAACATGACGGCGTGCTAAATAAGCAGTATAGAAACAACCATCATACATATTGTGACATAAGACCAGAGGGCATGTAATCCGACTTAGCCCCAGAGCCTTGAGGTACTTTTGGCTTAGTGGTAAAGCACTAGACTGGCATATCATGGGTTTGCATTTCAAAACCCACCATGACCTTATATCCGCCACGGACTCAGCACGCATCGCTCACTCGCTTCCTGCGTTCCATAATTCATGGCTTCACGTCTGCGCAACCTAACAGATAGCACCACATCTCTCACTCACCAAAGCAACTGCGGCCGCAGCAAGCATAAGAGTTACTATCTCAGCAAGAAGAAAGTGAATACAGCAACAACAAAATAGTAACTTATACAACAACATAAGAGCATCTTATATAGCAACAACAAAGGAGTAACTATCTCAGAAAGAAAAGAGCAACTAGCTCAGCCAAAGAAGAACAACAATAGTTGTTAATAAGGTATGGGATTGATAATTTACCCGCATTTTCGGGTAGTAGGTAAGGGTAGTCTGCGTTGAATTTGGTTACTTTCGCAGTATGTTTGCTGAAGTATTCCACACAAATCCACTCCAATAACACGCTCCTTTTTTACTGAACTCCCCAAAAAGAGGTAAACATTGTGATGGTTATGGCACAACTAGCAGGCGCCACCCTATAGCTCAGCAACAAACGAGCAACTAGCTTAGCAACAAAAGGGTAACAAACCCTGCAACCACAGTAGCAACAAACAGAGCCAGCAACTGACGGCCTCTCTGCTTGAGCCGGAACATATGATTTCGGCACCCCATGTGATTGGAACGTTGCTCTTCGCTCGATCACTAAAGGTTGAATTATGCGAAGTACCTTCACAGAGCAGACAGTTCAATTTTGCCCTGACTCTTTAAGTCCTTTTGGCTTAGTGGTAAAGCACTGGTTTGATAAACCAAAGGTCTGCAGATTAAAACCCGCCAAGATCTTACATCTGTCATTAGTTCGGCACGCAACACCCACTCCCTTCATGGACGTCATAGAAGTATTTTTCTTACGACGTTCCAATTGCAATTCGTTCCCTTTACATTTTGTCTAGTGACATATTCCACCAAATTACCTACAACTTTTGATAAAATACAACTTTAGATTTCAGAAATAAAAAAAAAAACTCAATAAATTGCTGAACATACAATTTTGTAACATCACCACTTCTACTCGAAAATTATTTTCCGAAAATATAAAATCAAGAAAGAAGGTAAAAATTCACGTCCAGTTAAAATACTTTTATTATCATTTAAGTAAGAAAAATTGCGCACTTTCGTGTTTCAGCTTAAGAAGATTCTATTTCCTACATTTGTTTGAAGATCGAGTTCGTGCACTCAACATTCCGTGGAAAATTATCCTGCTAAAACTGAATAATTTAATGGTGCTCTATACCACACGAAGGCGTAAGCGGCAAGGAATCAGGATCAAGCAAAAATAACATAATTGCGAATAGCTAAAGACCCATGAAATAGCAGTAGTCCTTTGAAGTTATGTTGAAAAAGATTTTCTTCCGTACTGATAACGTAGCGCTTTGTAATTGGCAGTCAATTACACGTTACCGGTACGCAGCTGTTCGCCCCCGCAGAGTCCAATTACATTAGAATGAATCGCAGCAGCGCTCTCCAATCGGGAGGGGGGCTGGAGGAGAAGCATTCGGATGCACTGATGAGGTGGAATAGATACCTGGAGCATCCCCCCCCCCCCATAGGACACACTTAACGAGGTGTCGCAGCAGATGACTCTTGCATACGCGAATGCAGGCATTCTGGAATGGGCCGAAATAATTGCTGTTTCAACAGTCGATAGTACATGTCTTTTGCACAACGTGGACTCTTTTTTAAGCTCACAAGTTCAATTTAGATTCGATTCGAATTTACTTGATGCAACACCAAGAGGAGAACAAACAAATCAAACGAGAACTGAGGCAGTGATAAGTAAAGAGATGTAAGTGGATTTTTTAAGGTTTTGAGTAAACCGCGTGTAAAGCTCAAACCATAAGTAGGCTTACATTGAAAAGTTTTTCTACATCGTACTATATAGTAGTACCTTCCAGGGCTGAAATTGCCATCTCTTGCCCCAAAAACGGATTATAGTTTTTGGCAACAATTGAAAAGCGGTATTACTTTGTTTACTTGTTAGTTATAATCTATTTTCTTCATTAAACTGCAATTTCGTAGTGAATATGACCAAACCAGTAAGCAGAAAGAACAAGAACGTAGCACGAGAGCAAACGTGCGGGTGATGTGAGAATTTAGAATTCAAGATAGAAAAGAAAATATAAAAGTTTTACATACATGTGCCATGTGTCTTTACGGCACACTGTTTTAAAAAAATTTAATTGTATTCAACGTGGTATTCTCATTTTTTCGCAAATGTTTAGTCGCACACATTGACCCTGATCTCTTTTACCTTCATTACTGAAACTGGTTCGCCAACTGACGAAAACTACTAGTTTGATGATTATTCTTTATGTTGCAAGAACGAGTTTCTGAGATTTTTCTTTGCTCTTGAAAATAGTTAACTTTAAAGTTCTGACGGCGATGCTCACCTGGAACTGTTTCTCCTACAGAACAAAAATGACGTCAGGAATGAAGACTTATGCTGGTTGCACGTCTTCCTAATAATCGATGTTCTAGCGATGAAGGAAATGTAACCATAATTCCAAAAGTAAATTTCTTCGTTTCAATTCACCAATTTGCCGCAAATAATTTTTATTTTCTTTTTTAAATCGTAGGAGCAAATCATATACACGTACGCATTACCTCGGAAGCCGAATTCTATAATAGTACAGAAAATTAGAAAAAATAACTCAATGTTTCTGTCTTGTTTAGGCGGTTTTTTGCTTGTGCTCTTTGCTAACATAACTTCTAATGATCGTTGGTGGAAAAGCTCTAGTAGCGTTACAAAGCGCAAACTGCTGTTATTAAAACATAACAAGTCTCGAACCTAGAACAGAAGTAAATGTACAAAAAAGGAGGAAAGTTACGTTTTGCCTGCACTATAACATCAACTTTCAACCGGTCAAGTAGTGTGATGGGGCGATGTATATTTTTAAAATAAAAACTTATAAGATACCTATCCCACTAACTCTTAGTAAATGGCGTAAAAAAAATGTTGGTATTAGTTTCCCCTCGAAGCTTAATCGGTATACCAGTTTTTTTTTTTTTTTTTTTTTTTTTTTTTTTTTTTTTTTTTTAATTTTTAACAATTTTAACAAATCTTTGAGAAAATTTCGGAGAAAAGTCCCTTTTCTCCGAAAATTCGAACTAAAATTCCCGCCATCCTAGATTTTAATTCTTTTGCGCATTTGAAATTAGTTTTCAAAAAAAAAAAATATATATATATATATATATATATATCCTTAACGCTTAATTTAAAAAAAAAAGAAAAACAAATTTCAGAAACCCACTATCATTTACCATTTTTATTCCCACTAAAAAATAAAAGTGATAGAAATAATTTCTTCCGTTAAAGTCTAACAATTTTTTCCCAGAAGAGCTCAAGATTTTATTTGCATCCGAACAACTATTTTCCTAGCAATACTTCAGTTTTTCATTGTCTAAGCATGACATATATTATGAATTCAGCAACTCAGCTTTAGTTCTCTTTAGAGATTAGGACTTGGCTATTCTTTTCTGCGATTGTGCAGTTGTTTTTGTTTTCTGCAAACGTTTCATGATCATTTTGTTTTGTTTATTGATGTTTTTCGCTATAAATGACTTTAATTTTGAGGCATACTAAGGTTACCGTTTTGCTCAGCTAGACTTTCGTGCTGCAAATATAACCTGTTCACGGAAAAGATAGAGAGTAAACAAACAGGTTGCCAGTATGCCACTTTTTAGGATTTTGCCCGGAATAAAAAAAAATGTAACTTATGATATTCACATTCGCTGTCTGCTTGGCCCCAACTTGATTTTGTCCACGCCAAACAGGTAAGTGACGTCACCAAATGGCGCATTTCTTTGTTTACATCTAGTCCATCTTTCCTGTGAACACAGTATACTTTTTCCTTTCTTTTTTTATAAGGTGTTTCATGGAATCACGGCTCACTGTGATTACTTCTCGTTGCTGCGAGTAATGTGACCATACAAGTCACCAAAATAAAGCATTATAAAGATCATTAACAAAACCGTCTACTAAATTCATATCATCAAAGCGATTGGAATTTGAGTTAGAAACTTTTCTCATAAACTTCCACACTATGGAGTGTCCCAATTAAACTAACTTTAGTCCTTTCTTTTAGATCCTAAGCTTAAAGAGAAAAACCTTAGTTTTGTGGAAATATTAATGTTTTTGATTTTAACGTATTAAGAGGTGTTGAACTCGTTTTGACCATTTCTAGAAAATATATGTGTGATTAATGGTAAGCACTTTGCTTAAAAAGTATTGAGAGAAGTCGAGCAAAATTTCTGTACGAAAGTGAACTACAAATGTAGTTGATGCAAATAATTTTTATTCATTCTCTCTTAGGAGAAGAACTTCAAAGAGTAAAACGAAACATACGGGCACCGATGAAAAATGATGCTGGTGAATTTTGGGGGACTATTGTTCCTAAAGTTTGGCACAAAATAGCATTTTCCTTGCATTTATGACTTTGGGTGCTACGAATACATGAAAATTTAGAAACAAAAGTGAGAACACATATGGGCTCTAATGAGAACTGATGCTGATAAATTTCAGCTGATCCAGGTGAACGGTAGCCCAACGTCAATCTCCTTGTATGTGTAGCTGCTACATTTCAAGAAATCAAGAAATAGTACTGGGAGAAAAAGCAAAAGCTTGCATACATATAGATCCCTTATAAGAATTGGTGCTGATGAAGTTTTGGAGTCATTTACTCGGGGGGGAGGGAGAGCAGCGGAGCGTCTTCCTCCTTTAACGTGTAGCTGATCTATCTCAAAAAAAAAAACAGAAATACGTGCAAAGAATAAAGCAAAAGTCTGCACACAGATAGGCCCTAATAAAACTGTTGATGATTATTTTTGCAGATAGCCATTCACAGTGGGGAACCCCTTGATGCGTTTATTAGTGCCAAACTCTAAGAATTAATATTTATGTATTTTTTTTTCTAATGAGTGCTGCGTTCTAACGCTATTAAGCCTTTAGCAGGTGCGATCCCCAGATACTGCATCCAGTCTTTCATGTGAAACCATTAAGGCTCAGGATGTCAATGGCACGGATAATTTGGACGCCCAGTTTCCACCACATGGAGGCACCTGGGCTCTCTTTTAATGCGAAATCGCACTAAGAATTTAATTTAGCCTAGGGAATTCGAAGATAAACGAATACTCAAGAGATATTTTACATGCCGTATAATCATACAACATGGACGCTGCTGATTTTCTACATCTCGAAAATCCACCTACTGGCCACCCCAGGCCAGAACCTGGGTCCACAGGAGTAGATGGCCAACGAGTAACCATCACGCCACCAGCCAGGCATATTAATGATACAGTTTTAAAGAAATTTGAGCGATAGAAACCAAATTCTCTTCTTATATTGTCTTTAAAAATTTGATATTTCAGAAGTTTTCTACATATTAATAATACTGATAAGATCAAATGACTACATCTAAGTATGAGAAATTCATAAAAGCTATGTGAAACAACTTAATAAGCAAACAATAGTACAATACTGAGAAAAGATGATCGATACAAAATACGGCTAGAAAAGGAAAATTAATCTTTCAGAAAAACATCTTCTTTCAGGCGTGTTAGCTCGGAAACGAAGGAGGAAGAGAATCTTCGGGGGGGGGGGGGAGGTTACAATCCGCGTTACATTTTTCTTTTGGGCTAAATTTTCGTTCCAAAGATGTTCTGAGCGGTAAGAGCTTCGAAGGATCTCAAAACTTTGTAACCACAAGCTTTTCTCCGCTAGAAGTATTTTATCTCAGGAGTTTTATTCTCCTAACCAATTTGGGGCATCTTTTTAAATTTATGATCTCTACTTAATACTGACACAAAAATAGCAGATATTCTGTAATCTTCTTATGTTCTCTATAAAACTTATCCAGCGTAAAACTGTACGTGTAACGTTCTTTTTTCTGAATACTGCCATTCTACTTTTCTTCATAAGCATTCGCCATTTTTTATTGTTTTTAATACACTTTTACAATGAGCAATTTCTTAACCACTGTAATTCTTCTTGCTGTCATGAATCAAAAAAGTTATCAATGTTCCAGGACTGTCTAATTTTACCTCGAGGATTAAATACTCTGCAATTTTCTGATTCTTAATTGAAATAAAATTAAAATATATAGCCTGTCTTTCCAAACTGACGTACATTGATTGTTCTGCTCGAAAATTGTTAAATAGCTTTGATATTTGAGAAATATTTGTATTAGTTTTTAATAGTTATAAAAACAAAACAAACTAATTTTCTAACGCACTCTGATTGCCATCTTTAAACAGCGAAATACTTATAGGGTTTAACTTTTTCGTTGTAAAAAAGGGTATGATCATTAATAAAGTATAAGTGAAAAAGGTAAAGTATTCTGATGTAGACTACCATTTTTGCAAAAGTAGCTGGAAAAAGAAGATTTGATGCAATTCCTGGTATACAACGACGACAAATTAAGCTTAGGTGAAACTGCAACAATCAAAAATACAACAGAATTTGAAACACGGTTCGAAGATAAAAATATTTTCACGACAATTTCTTTTTTGATTATCTTTGATTTTAATAATTATAAAGTCACTACCTAAGCATTTTCAAATATAGCTTTTCGAGATTCAGTGCAATTCAAATTTGAAGGAAGAATTAATTGGAGTGGACGTGCCTGATGTTTGAAGATATTTGCCAGTCAGGATTGAAAATACTTGAACATTTGCATATGAAATCATTTCCACGTTTGGAAGTATCTAAATATTTATTGTTGCGAGCAGCTATTTTGTTTGCTAAGTATCCAGAACTTGGGATTCGTTTTGAAAACAATCACATAGAGCAGCATCTTCATATATATATTACCGAATGATCGAGTAACACTGACGTCATCAATAATGAAACTCGCACCACGTCATGATAATTTGATAACATTTTCTGATAATATTTGACATGGCAGGAAAATACTTTCTTTTGACAGGGCTGAACTGGATCCGGTAACTTGACTGCTTTACTGGTAAGATTATCATTTTAGGATAATGAAGAGACGTAAAATTTGTCAAAAATGAACGATATCTACTGGATTATAATTCCCAAAAGTTGTGGTTAAAATTTCAGCTATCGAAATATCATCAAACAGACAATTGCTTCGTTCAAACGTAGAAGCAGTTTTCACCCGTCAAACTTTGACGGGCGATTTTCTAGTTTCTTCAGAAAAGCCATTCCGTGAAAAAGCAGAAATTTTGTCCCGCACGGGACGGTTCATATATTTCACTAAAAAGTAATAATTTTAAAGGGCAATGAGCAAAATTTTTTGCTTAAGAAAACACTCATACGTTTGCAATTTCTTAAGTAAAAACATTTTGTTCATTAATCTTTTAAATTATTACTTTTAATTAAATGTATGAGCTGTCACGGGCAGGACAAAATGTCCAATTTCCGTGGAATGATGGACTACAAGTACATGGGTCAGTCTCACAGAAACGGTAATTTCCATGTCTTTGGTATAATTTACGAATGGTTTCTGACACATATTTGAGGGTTTAAATACTTAATCAGAATAAAGTTTAACGAGATAATTGAAAGTAAAATTTCTACAAATTATTTTAAATGTCCCTTATGTAATACTAAAGTACTCAAACGTCATTCTCTCACTTCACTGTGAAAAAAATTCCGAAACGTTACTGGGTATTTCCGTGTTACGTTTCGGGAATTTATTGGTTTTTATCCACTTCCTGGAAAAATCAAGTATCATTGTCAAAAAAGTTTCCTGAATTGCTACAAGTTGTGCGAATGCAGACTTTTCACTGTTGTGAAAAATATTTTTAGCTCCCAGTTTAAATATTAACTGAGCGTATTTATAAAGTGAGTAGTCTTCAGTTCAATTACGATCCATCCATGCTAAATAAGTTCCCAAAGGGAGCAAATAAGTATGGACTACGTAGCTTTGCAAGAATTGCAGGTGAGTAAAATTATCGTCATTTATTTGCAATTCTGGCTTGGCTTTGGCCATGTTTGCAATAATGCTCTTGGAACTTCCTTGATAAATCGGGAAGATGCCAAGCTATTATACTATACTTTCGTAAGTTCACTCTAATTTTCCAAAGACGCGTCTGGCTATTAACGGGACGATTTCTGAATTTTTCAGGAAGATTCCAGGATAATATCAGGAAGGTTACTCAATTTTAGTGGAAAACGTTCCTGGATTTTTCAAGATATGTTACTGGCAGAAATTGGGCATATCAGCTGCCCATTATTTTCCAGGAACGTTTCTGAATCGTTTTTACAGTGTTGTCATCACTGTTAGTAAAAAATAAGCAAAAATTATTTCTAAGCAAACAAACAATAAGTTAGCCTTTTTGTAATTTTTATTTCGAAACTAGAAAGTCGATCGTCAAGGTATGACGGGTGAAAATTGCTTCTACATTTGAACGAAGTCATTGCCTGTTTGGTGATATTTTGATACTTGACATTGTAACCCTATTTCTAGGGGATTAATCCTAAACTACTGTAGGTATCGTTCATTGTTGACCATTTTTTCGTTTCTTCATTCTCCTGAAATGACACAGTCTTGCCAGTAAAACAATTAAGTTATCGGATCGAGTTCAGCCTTGATACAATAAAGCCTTACCCTGCATGTTAAACATTACTAAAACATATTATCAAATTATCATGCCGTGGCGCGAGTTTCATTGTTGAATCACACGAGTTACTCGATCATATCGGCTATTATTTATATAAGGATATTGAGGAATTTAAGTACACTGTAAAAAAATTCCGAAACGTTACTGGTTATTTCCGTGGAACATTTCGTAATTACAGAGGTTTTCACCTATTTCCCCAAAAAATCAAGTATCTTCGCAAAAAAGTTTCCTGAATTCCTAAAAGATGCACGAATGCAGACCTTGTACTGATGTGAAAAATATTTTTTGCTACCAGTTTAAATATTGATGGAGCGTGTTTATTAAGTGTATCGGCTTTAGATTGTTGATGGCTTGTCCGGATTGACTAAGCTTCCAATGGGAGCAAATAAGTCACTGGATAGCTACAGTTTTGCGTGGCAGGAATTGCAGGCAAGGAATATGCTTGGTTCTTGCTTGCGATTTTCGCGTAGCTTGGCCGTGGTTGCTCTAATATTTCTGGAGCTTTCCTGGTAAATCTGGAAGGTTCTAATTTAATAAATTTAACCTATTTAATTTTTCTAGAAGGTTCACGACTGGCTTTAATAGGAGAGATTTAATGTTTCAGAAAGATTACTGATTTTTATCGGAAAACGTTCCTGGTTTTTGTAAGATATGTTACTGGCAGATATTGGGCATATCAGCTGCCTATTATTTTCCAGGAACGTTTCTGAATCGTTTTTACAGTGTAAAGAAAAACGTTTAAAATTATATTTTCATTGAAAACGAAATCACGTAAGTTCGTTTAGTTCACGTAATAATTTTAAGTTTCTCCCCAGCGATTATTGTCATTTCCTCACAATAGTCAATTTCCATCCCAGAATCAATACGAAATATTTTTTCTTTTTTAGCAAAAAGTGCAGTAATTTACTGCTAGAAACCCAGAAAAATATTGCAGCACTTTTACGTCTTTAATTTGTCGAAATTGTTTTCTTGGAACCTATATTAAAGTATAAATCCAGGTAAGATTTTTTGCATCCGTCATTCCCTCACATCTGTTTCTACAGAAAAATAAAACAAAAGGATGCATGAAAACTGAATAATCATAAATTACTTCCTCGTTTGAGAATATTTGTATTCAAGTTAACTCAAATATCAGTTAGACATAACTACTAGAATCAAATTTTAATGAATTCGCAATGATGAGGGTATGATGCTATTCAAAAAGTAATTTTGTTTTACAGGACCATTTTTTTTCCATAAAGCCGTTACATACAGGGTGATCCAAAAAATGAATATTTCTCAAACGAATGAAGATGAAAAGAGGCGGTTTACACTGAACGAATCGAAAAGAAGCCGGGTTTTGTGCGGCAATGACGCAAAATATTTCTGTTTTTGACCAACAGATGGCGATATATGTTTTTATTTCTCCATAATTCTTTTCATACAGTTTAACTGAATGAACTTTCTCAACTAAAGACAGCATTTCGATGTATATTAGCTTCGACTACCATGACCTGCTGCCGTTGCTCCTTTTTATATCGTTTGTTGCTGAGCATGATTCTGGATCTGATATCCGACAGCGTCATCTGTTGGTCGCCAACAAAACTAGATTTGGTTCGTTGACAAACTCCGGCTTCTTTTCTGTCCGTTTAGTGCAAACTGGATCTTTCTATCTTTATTCATTTTCGAATTATTCATTTTTAAAGTTGGTCCTGACTTTTGGATCACCCAGTATATCTATCTCTATAAAATGTTTCATCTAATTCCACCCACTTGAATTTTGCTAACTTAATAAGCTCAAAATGACTGTTTTTACGAGAGTGGCTCAGATAGCAACCAAGAAGGGATGGTAATTGTCCTCAGAAAAGCACTTAATTACCTTTTTTTCATTTCTGTACTTTTTTTAAAAAATCCTATATTATACAGACAATGGTTTTATTTTACGAACCACCTCTAAAACTTTTTATTTTGTCTCATGTTAGCGTTTACCTTTTACACATTACATTATAGGGACCGGAAAGTATTCTTGTTTTTCCAAACAGAAATATTTTTTTAAATATTCTTTTTTAATCTATGATTCAATTACTGCTGCATCAACATCCTTTTCCCCTCTAGTATGCAAAATTTCAATCACGAATCGATAAAAATCTATCAACTTTGGAGCAAAATATCTGGAGATGGCATTTTGGATATCAGCATGTTTTTAAGTTTTTGCCTCACAGAAAGTGTTGAGGTATCAAAAGAAAAAAGAAATTAGATGGTGCAATGCCAAGCGAATACATTTCAGTGATTTTCAACACGAAAGACGTGGTTCTGAAACATGGCTACGCAAGACAACAGGGCTCAAAAAAAATAATAAAATAAATTTAAAAAAATGGGAAACTAATGAATTTCAGTGGGTTGCTTCCCTTACTAGTATCATCTGGCATTGCTCCACCCCGTTCCCTTTATTCCGGCAGCTAGATAGCTATATATATATATATATATATCAAAAAAAATTGAAAGTTTGACTTATATCCAAAATGCAGTTTTCAGATATTTTGCTCCAACACCAAATGATTTTTGTCAATTTAGAATTCAAAATTTGTACAGAAGATTTCAAAAGGTAGTCGATAAAGAAGGCAATTACATCACTAAGCAAAAATAAAACTTAAAAAAAAAATTTAAAAAAACATTACTTTCCAGTGCTCCTAAAGATAGTGGTTCACTCTCTGATGCAGAAACTAATAACATATAAAACTTTGACTTCGGTTTTCTCTAGTAACTATGTCAGCGTTGAAACGAGACTTCACTGATTTTTATCTTGAAACATGTACACGACGGCAAAATTCATTCATTTAATCAGCAGAAGAGACTGCTTAAAATAACAACAAATCTTGGAATTAATCAAGAGTGAAAACCCCCTACCTCACTTCTCAACCAATCGATATCGTCTGCTTAGTAAAAATCAAAAATAGATTCCCGGTAGAAATTGAAAAATATACACTTGGCCCAAGAACTTCTGAAAGAGGTTAAAGTGGTGAATACTTAACGATTTGGTTTCCGAAATAGTGTGCGTGCATTTATTTTACAATACCCTTAAACAAATAGAACAAACTTATAAACTTTCGAAAAACAAACTATTTTCTGTCCAGCATGGTGAAGTTGTATTGGGAGAAATAGAGAAAGATATTGTGTACTTTGTGCCACACTTGTTTCAGAAAAACAAACGATGCTCTTTCAAGTATTCATGAAGACCTTTAGGGTATTTGATCGAAGTATTTCTTCTAGTTTTTGAGTATTTATTGAGCAGTAAAATTTATACGAAAATTTTTTCAGATAGTCATATCATGACTCATAACAAAATTAAATTAGATGCTTGCAAACAGTTTAAAAACCAATGTACTAATACATTTATTCGAGGATCAATTCAAACGCAAGGTTCCCACCAATTTTATAAATATACAGCGCTGTCTATTCTCATTGAATTTGCATTGTTGGAAAGAAAAAAGTTTCTCTATTTTTATACATAATCGCCATCTTTTTGTGTGCATTATTTTCGACGGTGCCTTAACTTCTGTATCGAATGTCACAGAATTCCACCGCCAGAGTGGGACATGACAGTCAACAAACCACTCCGTCCTTGATTGCAGTTCGGAGATCGAGTCTAGTGACTGCCACTTGTTTCCTAAGTTTAAGGAACGCTTTGATAGGCAACGTTTCCGGAGTGAAGACGAAGTCAAAAAAGGGGTGAAACGCTTCCTCAACGGGTTGACGGAGGAATTCTGTGACACTCAATACAGAAATTAGGGCACCGTCGACAATAATGCGCAGAAAAAGATGACGATTATGTATAAAAAAAAAAGAGAAACATTTTTTCTTTCCAACGATGTAATTTTTAATGAGAATAAACCTCCATCTCAGTCACTCCTATGCCGGGCTGATGAGTGCTAATAAGCACGAAACTGCATTCCTTGACTGGAATTGACTGAGCTGGCGGTGTATTTCATGTATTTCTGCCTTAGCCCTGGCTATAGGGCGGTAGCTTACTGAATATATGTGAGTGGGGTTTTCATTTCAAATTTATATAACACTTACAAAATCGGATTTTATTAATAAACTCCGACTTTGTTCGGATCTGAAATTTATATTTGCTTATAGCAATAGCTAATGTTTTTGAACCAAAAAGTCTTTGTACTCTTTGAGAAACGATGAAGTTAGCAGTTGTCAGGACGCTTGATATATTTCCTGACTCAGTCTTGATCAATTCGCAAATTCATGTCAGACACTTCAGGAGCATTCCAGAAAAGTAGTTTCCCGTTAGGTTCTCTATTCCGAAACGAATTACTATATAAACTGTCTGGCGTAGGGGGTTCTGCTGCAGCTTTTATCGATTAAAACCCGAAAATAAAAAAAAAATAAACACACAAATTGTTATTCTTTATTTAAAAACCTAATATTTTCTTCGTTAACTTCAAAGAAAGAAATCCATTAACGCTCTCGTTATACCACACCTTGTTATATCGCGCATTCGGGTATATCACGCTTTTCGTCCAGCTCCCGAAAAAATAAATAAAATAAAACTCAGCTTAAAGTGAAAAATTTTAAGTGGTACAATTATTATATTTCAAAGAAATATTTTCCTCTTCCTTTTTCAGGAAATAATGAAACAGCATCGTATTCTATTTTGAGTTATCTTCATTTAAAGAAATAATTACTTGAATTCTTATTTCACCAAAAGAACAATTGAAATATTTTAGATATATAATTTTGTTTGCTAAGCATTTGGTAAGATAATTTGATAATTTTCCTTTACTGTTTTTGCTCAGAAATTCAGCTTAATATAGGAATAGGCTGGATTAATTTTAGATACACATAAAGGTTACTTGAAGGTTGAAGGGATCGCTGTTTTTAATTACCTCTATTATATCGCGTTTTTGGATATATCGCGTTTTTATTGTCTCCCGAAAAGCACGATATAACGAGAGGCTACTGTACCATTTATCTATATCGAGACACTAAAACTGTTTCTCAAAAAAATGTTTACCAGCTTATTAAGAAAGTGATCACGCGAGTCTTTTCCAGACTTTTTCTTCAGAAAACTTTGCGACGCTCTGAGATACTACTTATTAGGAAACTAGAAAATCGTCCGTCAAGATATGACGGGTGAAAATAGCTTCTACATTTGAACGAAGCAATTGCTTGTTTTTGGTGATATTTTGCTAGTTGATATTTCAACTTTCACTCCAGTGGATGAACCCTCAACTCCAGTAGGTAGCGTTCATTGACCATTCTTTCGTTTCTTCATTCGCCTGAAATGACACAGTCTTTACAGTAAACTAGTAGAGTTAATGTATCTAGTTCAACCTTGACACAATAAAGCCTTTCCCTGTATTTTTAACATTACCAAAACATATTATCAAATTATCGGCTCGAGTTTCATTTTTGAGGACGTCAGGAGCAATACTTGATCATATTGGCTAAGATATATGAGGATAGTTTATCTATTCATTTCAAAAACGATGTATGAGTGTTTGCATGCTTGCGTGTCCGTACCTTATACGGATTCGTACTTCCGTCAAACTTGGTGTGTAAATGATGTGATGTTCAGGAATTCATAGTGGTGGATTTTTAAAATTAACGAAGATTCCAAACTATTGGAAAATTGGAGTCACAAAATTGCGTAAAACTAGCTGAGACTGTCATGGCTACTGTACTTTCCGGTTATTGAACTATGCATACATAATGGTGAACTATTATGTATGGCATGTTTCTTACCGAATTATTTTTAAACGAAGAAATATGTAAATAATCAAAGTTAAAAAAGAATCCATACATAATACATACGTTTAATTTATGTGCTTTAAATCAATGCTAAACATTTGGTTACCAAAAATTTATTCAAGCACTTCAAATTTAACGAAAAATTTCTAGAATGACAGGCATTTTATATAATTTACACTACGGGTGATTTCTAATAAGCTATATATTAAAGATATAAACATATAACTTTACAAAGATCTACTTCAAAATGCTATGAATAGCGTTTGAATGATGATAACCTTAAAGAACATTTTCGGTAAGGCTCTCAAAACTTTAAATACTGCTAAGCTCAAATTTTACGTAGTGATTGAAAACCAATTTTATGTGGTCAAATCATTTATTTGCGCAGTATAGTCTATCAAGGCTCTTGCGTCATGAAACCCAATAGAACCAATCAAGTCATTTTATTCTAAACACGTATTCGAAACACTGGACATGGTTGTGGTTACGATATTGGCACATCTGCTTCAGAAAAAAGAACCGACGAAGCATGCGTACGATTCCCTTCATTTATTAAATCAATGACTTCAGAATTGGAATGTGCACGCCTACATTAAAATTGAACTAGTCGACCCGTGTGGAACTCCGCACTGTACTTCGAACCGTTTCATAAGGTATTTCGCTCTTTAAAAATTTCAAAGAAAGAATATTATGAAGAAAAACCGAAAAAAGTAAGCGCACAAGAGAAGGCATGTAATTTGAAAACATCAGTAACAAAATCTCGTTAAATACAACGTTGTGATAATTTGACCATCGCTCCCCTTTTGGTTGTACGCATTTTCATTGCAAATATAAATATCATTAAAAGTATGGCTGAAAGACACGTGAAAAATCAGTAATTTGGCATGTGAAAAAACAGGTTGTGGCAAATACAGTCCTGCCCATGTGAGCATCTGACGGAAAAAAGAAACATTAAAGAGATATTTAGTGGCACGGATTCGAACTGGCGCCATTCTGATTAAGAGTACCACGCTCCAACAAACCTAGCAACTGTGCCTTCCTTTTCGAATGCTGTTCATTGAAGGAATGCGTAATAAAACACAGTAAAAAAGTTTTTCGCTGAAAAAAATATAATAAGATCATGCGTCTATGTTTTGTCATTAGCTAGCATGATACGATTTAAAATTATTCGTAAAAAATGGAATTTGATTAAAGAATGAGGAAGATGTCACGTAGCGATTGAAACGAACATTCTAGAGAAGTAATAAATTCGGTTGAAAAAATAAGTGTTTTTATTTTTGAATATTCAACAATTTCCCATAGCAGGCTTCTTTAACCTGTTCGGTTTAAAAGCCCGCACTTGTTTTTCTTTTAATCGAACACTTAAAATTCAAAACCAAAACCAGTTGAACTGAGTCCGTTTTTTAAGTGTAATTTTTCGAACGTAGACAAAATGTTTTTTTTTTTTTTTCAGCCGAAAGCTGAGGAGTAGAAAATGATTTCTTACTAATGAAGTTGATAAAAATTTTAATGTTTTATATCGTATTCGAATAAATAATTAAAGATTTACTGGTTGTAACTCGTAGTTTTAATTTGGCGTAGTATTTTTTCATTTGTACAAAAGTTCGAACACTGCTATTAGAAAAATCTACATTTCAGCATACAATGAAAATGTTTTTCTGCACAAAAAGGATTTCCTTGAAGTATATCTAATATATGCTTACATTCTACTCAGTGGTCTGGACGGAGTCAAAGCTTTAAAAAAAGGGGGGGAAGAACACCCTTCGATTAGTAATCAACTTATCTGAATAATAACTGTAGCCTGCATAAAGGAGTCGAAACACCAAATAGCATTCCCACTGCATTTATTTTATTACGTGTGTTATCTGTTGTATGTTATGAGTACATGTAATGCGTAATATTACTGTAAATTTGCTATTATGTCGGACAGCCCGAACTGGCCCGAAGTTCAGACAGTTTATAGCCGAACGCTCTACCGAAAAAAACCCACAGGTAATTTTAAAATTTTTTTCTTGCCGAGTTTTTTTTTTATTTTTGAAAATTTTTACAATTTGTTATCGCAGGCTGTTTGAACAGTTATGACTTAGATGGCAGCACGTGTTCATCATTTAACAGCACGGTTAAAATACAATTTAATTTGAACTAAGTTCTTTTTTAAGCGTAGCTTTTCAAATGTAGTAAATATGTGATACGCTATTTGTTTTTTGTTTTTTTGCAAAAAGAAGAAAAATGTATATATTACCCTTTAAATTGAGGTAGTATTTTTTTTATTTGTACAAATAGTCAAAAACTCATTAGAAGAATCTATATTTCAACATACGATTTATTATATTTTACTGAACAAAAAACAGTTCCAATGTGTAGTCTGAAATCTTAAACCTGACACTTATATTTTCGCTTACATTATGCTTTAATTTTCTTCCCGGAGCCAAAGCTTAAAAAAAAAATCCCTTATAATTGAGTATCAATTTAGCTCCGTGTTGCATCAAAGTTTTCATAACAGTTAGGAGCTTTTCTACCTCATGTATTCCCTCATATTTGTTATTCATTATTCATGTAATGCGCGATATTTTTCTAATTTTTTGATGCAGATTGTCCAGACGTGGGCCCGAACACGCATTCTCCTGGTTACCAATTGAACGCTCTGCCAATCAAGCTATTCAGCTCTGTCGGTAACAGTGCAAGTTAAAGTTATAAATTTAACCGAAAACCTCATTCTGCTTTTTTAAAACAGGTTTTTTGCCCGAAAAAGCAATTTTTAGACCTTGGGTCTATTTTTCGTCAGTAGCCTGCACGATAAGCTTTAAAATAAGGTGTAAATCAAAAAAATCGATCAAGAATTGAGGAAAATCTCGCGTAGAAACCAAAAACAGGCTACAGAAATAATATATAAGGATGTAAATCAAAGAAATCGATCAAGAATTGAGGAAAATCTCGCGTAGAAACCAAAAACAGGCTACAGAAATAATATATAAGGATGCATAAATCATCAGGTTTATATTTCGTCTTGCAGATACATAACATACGATAAATACACTACAATAAGAGAGGTAGTAAGAAGAAAAATTAGAGTTTACGTTCAAAATGTATTTTAAGTGGGATGAGATGAGGTATCTGGCAATCAAGTAACTGCGTTTCAGCGTGGTTTTAAAAATAGCACGCCTTTTGTAAGTTTTTTTATTTATTTATTTTAGTATACAGGCTGTTTTGGCAAAAAAACATTCACCCAAACATGGTTTTATGCGGTGGATAGGGTCCGCATTGAAAAAAAAAATCGCTTAAAAAGCTGTTCGAATCTTCACTAGTAGATTAAAAATAATGTTTTCGCAACAGTTAAAAAAAATTTTTTTTTATACGATGGATAGGAACCGCATAAAAAAAGTCTCACATGGAAAATAACTCAAAAACTTACAAAATTTTAATCTTTAAATGAAATCAAAATAAACCAAGTGATGATATTTTTTGCCGAGTACTCGGACAAAATTTCCCGAATAAGGAAATTTTTGGGAGGTTACAGGGACTTCCCATCGAGATGCCTGTGTCGTCACTTGAAGATACTACGTCGCAATGGTTTTAAAGATAATTTCATCACTGCAAAAACGATTCAGAAACGTTCCTGGAAAATAATGGGCAGCTAATGTGCCCAATTTCTGCCAGTAACATATCTTGCGAAACCCCGGAACGTTTTCCGTAAAAATTCAGTAACCTTCCTGACATTATCCTGGAAGCCTCCTGAAAAATTCAGAAATCTTGCTGTTAAAAGCCAGTCGTGTCTCTGGAAAACTGGACCAAACTTAGAAAGGTATAATAAAATGGCTTGGCATCTTTTTGATTCATCAAGGACGTTCCAAGAGCATTAATGCAGACACGGCCGAAGTTAAGCCAGAATTGCAGGTAAGTAACGAGAATTTTACTCGCCTGCAATCAGTGTTGGGCATTAATTAATTATTTTTTCAATTGCTTTGTCAATTGATTAAAAAAGTAATTGCAATTAAATTAATTGCAATTAATTTAATTGCAATTAAATCAATTGCAATTAAACTATTAATTGTACTATGCAATTAATTTAATTAGATTAATGTACGTTAATCGCTTTTCACAATTAAAATAATTGCAATTAATTTTTTTAATTGTTTTATGAAACTATTAAAACTAATAATTAACTTAATGTATCAGTAGGTACAGCGCAGCGTACCGAGTTCAGAGTATTATTCGAATTCTTATTTTCGTTCTCAGTGTTGATTCCTCGCTCACCCCCTGAACTATTCTCGTCTTGGCAAGGTTTTTTCCACACGTAAATGTTTGTGTTTTAATTAAGTGTTTTAAAGTTGTGCAAATCATGGTTTTATAGTTTAACCTGTAACAGGGGAAATCAGAAAGAAGGACATAATAGGGGACGAAAGATCTCAGAGACCGCTCTGTTCAATTTTCTTTTCTTTTTTTTAAATCGTGTAATTCAGATGCATTCCTGTAATTTCCCTCAGATGTTCTTCAGACTTTTACTAGTACGGAAAACTTTTTTTTTAATTTTTAATTGAAATATACCTTTTTCGAGGGTATTTTGCTGGAGCCATAAGATTTTTTGAGAAAAGTCATATGCTGCAGTAAATAATTTATTGCTCGTAATAAGAGTTACTGATTCATGAAATACACCGCCAGCTCAGTCATTTCCAGCCGAGGACTGCAGTTTCGTGCTTATTTGCACGCATCAGCCCGGCATAGGAACTGAGCTGCAGATGGAAAACCTCTTAAGGAAGTCAAGAGTGCCAAACAAACTGGTAGCTAATATAGAATTAGCGCAGATCAGACGAGTGACCGAAGCAATGGTTCGGTTCAACTCGAGTATTTCATATATTTTTGCTTTAGCCCTGGCTATTAGGCGGTAATTTACTGAAAGTTACTGATATTTTATTTGTTGCCAACATGTGTATTTAAATAGTTAGATAGTAATATGGTACTCGTTTAGCGTCCACGTCCCAGGTAGACCTGTCGTCTGTAAAATATATTGTACAAAACCAGTAATTTTTTTGAGAGTTAGTTTTAGTTAAAATTCACAGAACAATCGACAACTGTTAATTGTAGTAAACTACAATTAACAATTAATTAATCGTTAACTGTGGTGAACTACAACTAACAATTAATTAATTGTTAACTGTAGTAAACTACAATTAACAATTAAATGTTAATTGTAATTTTCCACAATTACAATTGATAAATTGTTAGTTGTTGTGGTTACGTTTACCAATTAATCAATTGTTAATCTTTAATTGTCAATGCAATTAAAATTTGCCCAACTCTGCCTGCAATTAATGCAAAGCAACGTAGTTCATACTCATTCGCTCCCTTTGGGACTTAATTAGCATGGACGGGCCGTAATTTCAATGAAGCCGATACACTTAATAAATACGCTCAGTTAATTTTTAAACTGGGAGCTAAGAATATTTTTCACAACAGTGAAAAGTCTGCATTCATCCAACTTGTAGCAATTCAGGAAACATTTTGACAATAATATTGGATTTTTCCAGAAAGTGGATAAAAACCATTAAAATCCCGAAACGTAACACGGAAATACCCAGTAACGTTTCGGAATTTTTTACAGTGATTAATTGAATCCCAATCTGATTGAAATTTTAACATACCGCACAAAAACAAATCGCACAAAAAAAAATTGCACAAATCAATCGCACAAAAAAATTGCTTTAAAAAAAGACCGCATAAAAACAGATTTGGTTGTACTGTCATTTCTAAATTTCCAATATTTTATTGTATGTACATTTTCCTTATTTTATTCCACATGATTTATGGTAGTCATCTCGGATATTGACGAAAAGTTCAGCGTTTGGCATTCACCCGATTCGGAATCAGCTGATCAAAATGGTATGGAAACTCTCAAGAAACATTGTACTATTTAAAACTAGTGGTACCCGCACAGCTTTGCCCGTAATAGAAAAATTAAAAGGTCTTTTGGTTCACCTGTATATTTACAAATAATGTATGGTGAATTTTCTCGCCAATTGGCTTGTACCCATGTTACGGTTCCACGTTATGATAATTTCGTATCTCGCCAATTGGCTTGTACCCATGTTACGGGTCCACTTTATGATAATTTCGTAAATAATATATGGTGAATTTTCTCGCCAAATGGCTTGTACCCATGTTACAGTTCCACGTTATGATAATTTCGTATTTTACCAATTGGCTTGTGCCTATGTTACGGATCCACGTTATGATAATTTCGTAATTTACTCGTCCATCTTATGATAATTTTGTTCTTAAAATTGAAACAGAAAAAGAACCACATCGAGTTTTTGAAAAATTGCTTCGAGGTGCACACCTCCATGCTACAAACTAACTTTGCCAAATTTCATGAAAATCGGCCGAACAGTCTAGGCGCTATGCGCGTCACAGAGATCCAGACATCCAGACAGAGAGACTTTCAGCTTTGTTATTAGTAGAGATAAAAATGTTTCTTATAGACATTTGCCTTTTAATATTTTATGGTAGCAGTCATTAAAATTTGAAATTTTTATGTATCATTTCAAAAAACACATAATGTCCTTTATCTCACAGGTATTTTTGTATGAAAATAAAAATCCATCGTATCAAGAACCACTCATTATTTGAAGGGGAAAAAAGGACTGTAATAATGGCAATTTTGACTTAAGAGGGGTTGTGCTTTTTTTATGTATGATTTTTTCCCTCATCCCAACAGGCCATACATTTTCTCCGTGCAGTGGAGCAAGGACCACTTGTCCTGCACTCACAGCAGCTCTTTGATGAAGAAACTCGACTAAAGGCAACGAAAAGAACAAAGGGAAGAGAAATGGGGATTTTAATCCAGACGACAAAAGAAGAGAAGAGTCCCCTCTAGAGAATTCACTTTTCCAGAAACTTTTTCGCCCAAGAGATTTAGGAGCGGACAGAATAAACTCGAAAAAAGAACTTTTATTTCAAATACTCAGAAAACGTTTCATTTATTCCTTTATTTTATGTATTTATTTATTTGCGTAACGAATGAGATAAGTTCGTAATAAAATACATTTTTTTTTCTGTGACAAAAAAAAAGAAAAGAATACGAAAGAAACAAAAATGTTAATGAATTTTTCAGTGAAATTAATTCATACAATTAGGGCATTAAACTGAACATTCCTTGAGATCATTCAGAATGTTTTTAATATGTGCTATAAATTTCTGTGCACTTCTGTGTGTAACAATATATCTCCGGACTGGCAATATCTACCAGGTCAGCATTGGCACCATTGGGCACAGGATATCCAGGAAAAGCCATTTCTTCCTGTCTCATTGCTCTAAACCTTAACGGGCCGGCCATCCAGTCTAAGGATGTCCTTAGGATAGCCAATTATGTCCTGACCCCTTAAACCAGCGGTTCCCAACCTTTTTCTCTTTCCGAACCCCTTGGAACAGGCAAAAAAGTTCGTGAACCCCCTGATGTTGAAATTAGTAACATGTAAGAAACAATAAAAGAACAGCATGTTTGCTTTCCATTTTTTGCAGCATTTGATTGCAATAAACAAAAATATAATTGTAAAGTATCATTAAGTGCAAACATTAATAAAAAGTTAAAACTACATCTACAAAAAAAATTATAAACAAGAAGTTTTATAAACCAACTATTTTTTTAAGCATACTTTAAATTGGGGAAAAAATCCTTAATGCGATATTTGTGGCTGTTTGACGGAACAAAGAAACTGAAAGTTTGGTTCAATGTCTGACAGTTTGAGTCTTAAATCAGGCACTGCATTCAATCTGATTCGGTACTTATCTTTGAGATAAGTATAGGAGGAAAATCCTTTCTCGCACAGATATGTTGTACAAAATGGTAATAAAATTCGAATTGCTTTTTTGGACAAAACGGCATAGTCATTTCTTACACTGAGCCAGAAGTCAATGAACGAGAGCTCTTTAAAGGTAGTTTTCAATGAATTATCACAGGATAACTCGATGAACATTTCCTTTTCAGGTAATGTCAGGGTGTTCTCTAAGCATGGATTTCCTTCAAAAGGATTGCGTATCCAGTTGTTTAAGAGAGGGACGTTACGCCTATTAGGAAAATACTCGTCAAAAGTTAGTTCAAGATGTTGCAGATGTTCACTACATTTCTTTTAACGCTTTCATCAAGTTTCATTGAGTTTTCTGATAAAAAACTACTAAAAGAAGTGAAACAAGAAAACTCACCCATTTCCAGGCATTGGATCCAGAAATTCAATTTTTTACCATAGCTTCAATTTTATCATATACAACGAAAATATTAACAACTGCACCTTGCAAGGATAGATTTAATTCATTTAATTTTGAAAAGATGTCAGCTAAATATGCAAGCCTTTGCATCCAAAGAGGATCGAATATGCAAGTGGACAAATGAAATGGATGATCAACAAAAAATGCTTGGACTTCTGACTTCAATTCAAATAAGCGTGTCAAAATTTTGCCACGGGAAAGCCATCTAACTTCTGTGTGAAGAAGTAAAGTAACATGAAGGCTTCTCAATTCCTCACAAAGCGCGTGAAATAGACGGCAGTTTGTGGCACGTGATTTTATGAAATTTACAATTTTTACCGCATCATTCAAAGTAGCGGATAATTCTGCGGGAATACGCTTACATGCTAATGCTTGCCTATGAATGCAGCAATAAGTCCATTCAATTTTCTCGTTGATCTTCTTTACTCGCACCACAAAGCCAACAAATTTTCCTGTCATTGATTTTGCACCATCCGTGCACACACCCACACACAAAGAACAATCTATTCCATTTTCTTCAAAGTAACTGTTGACCAGTTCGAAAATTGCTTCTCCAGTTGTGTTGGTTTTCAAAGGTTTTGCAAATAGTACATCTTCTTTAATTGTATCGTTAAAAATATACCTAACATAGACAAGTAATATTTCAGCGTTTGCTACATCAGTCGACTCATCAAGCTGGATCGCAAAATTATTCTCTTTTATTCTATTCACAAGTTCTTTCTCCACATTACTTGCCAAATCAGTAATTCTGCGTGATACTGTGTTGTTTGATAGCGGAACCAGGTCTTTTTTTTTTTTGCTGACTTTTCTCCCAGCATACACTTAGCAATATCTTTAGCACACGGTCCAATTAAATTTTCTGCAATTGTATGTGGCTGTCCAGATCTTGCAATTCTATAACTGACTCGATATGAAGCTTCAAGGACCATTTTACTATCTTCGTTGGATTCTAACAGGAACGTAGAGACGCTACACTTTTTATTATATTCCATTTTTCTTTTAAAATATTCGATAGGTTTGTCCTTGTGTGTCGGATGCTTTGTTTCGAGGTGTCTTCTCAGAAGTGACGGTTTCAAACTGCTGTTCGCTAGAACTTCGTTGCAGAGAAGACAAAGCGGTCTAGGTTCAGACTCTTCTCCAGTAAAATAAAAGCCCATTTGTAAATAGTCACTGTCATATTTTCGCTTTTTTCCTTTTTTCTCCCCTTGTTCACTTTTCTGTTTAGTCGGGGGAGGCGGCAGTTCATTACAGCTATCTATTTCAATATCCTGTGTTGATTCGAAAGTTACTGCTGATGTTGAGGGTTTATCGATTGACTGCTTGTCCATTTGTCGCTCAACCAAACTACCAGTTTTCAACCATCGATCCATAACAGCAGAAAGTTATTAAATCATAAAAATTACCAACACGATTATAACTTCACAAACAGAGTAGCAAGTTCACGTAGCAAAACCAATTGCAAACAAAATCACTTGTTTTCAAGCATCTCTAAAGTATCGCTAAATACGTCTGTTAACAACTATTTCCCCAGAACTATGAGCATGCTGATGTTATATATTTTTGAAAACGAACAGATGGGTAAAATCCAGTAATAAATTCTAAGTTTGGAGCCTTTTGCTGTCATGTCTGCATTCGATGACTGAATTCGATGGAAATTCCCGAGTTATATTTCAACCAGATTAGAAATAATACCCCTATGATGCATTGTTTGAGAATTCTTTATTTTTTTCGAAATATGTATATTATGTATATTGTTTGATTGACTCCACGCGATGGCGCCTTTTTAAGGTCATCGTGATCCCCGCCACCGCTTAATACAACGTTTCTGCATGGCGCCTCGCAATAAAGAAGGAAGGATATCCCTTTTTGTTGTCTATCGAAAAAAAAATGAGAAAATTGCTTTTTAACCAAGATTATAAAACCGCTGAAAGATTTTTTTTTTTTTTTTTTGAGCTTAATACAAGAGTCTGGCGCGTTTTCAAATTTAAAAAAAAAAAATTTAGTAACTATGTGTGCAAATTGAATATTTTATAATTTTTTACCAAACTAGGAAAAATCCGCCATTGCACCGAAATTTTCGCGAACCCCCTTCCTGCACCTCGCGAACCCCTGGGGGTTCTCGAACCACCGGTTGGGAACCTCTGCCTTAAACCATCAACTGTCACCCGCTGCAGGTGGCATTGAGCCACCGCAGGTGGTGAACGGGTGTTGGCGAGCGAAACGAGCAAGAGGAGGATCCCCTTAGTATTATGTTTAACCGATTACAACAAAAATGTTTTCAATAATAAAGCTGTTTTCTTCACCTTTAAGTATACAGAAATTAACTTACAATTTTCGATTCAATCAATTTATACTGAAAGTTTAAGTCTGTCAACTAAATTTTCGCATTCATGATTTAGAATGATTACTTGCTATTTATGTGAGAAATCTGTTGCATTGGTTTTTAACTGCTTTCCAAGTTTTATGACAGGTGCCTAAATATATGTTTGCAGTACTTTTAGAAATGTAATACTTGCCGAACACAATCATCATTATGACATTATTAAATATACAAGGTGGTTATAAAATAACATGGGGTGTTCAGAGCCCTCTAGCGAGTGAAGTATTGGACGAAATATTGCCTAATTTCATGGACGTACATAGCAGACCATGGGATTCGGATTTCTGAAATAAAAAAATATATAATACCAAAAATCGCACCAGAGGAAATTTTGAAATTGATAATGTGTATTATTGTTAATGTTGAAGGATTAAATGGTAAATAACAAAACATGCATCTATTATATTCACAAAATACGATGTTTACTTACAAATAAAGTTCAATCGCTAAAATCGAGATTTTCCAGGTACTGCATACAATGCTCAATGTTTTCCATACATTCAGGGCGGGGTGGGAATTAATTTCTCCTACCTGTTACTATATTCGGGTTATCAAAGTTGAGATATCAGGAACATGTCGTAGACACACAACACCGTTAAGAAATCCCCATGTCCAAGCGTTACATGGTGAAAGATAGTACGACCACGGTGGCCATAACGTAGGAAATGCATGACTAATAAAACTGCTATCAAAACAATGTTGCCGATATACACTCAGTACCTAAAGCATAACGTGGGGTGGTGCACCATCCTACATGAATATTATTCACGAAAGAAATCCTTGCTACTGCGCCAAAATTTCTTCATGACGACTTTTGGTATTGTTATTCTCTTGTTACAAATTGATGATTTTATTGAACCTCACTGGAAAGCAACAAAAATTTTCAGTTCAAAACTTGGTTCGTTGGTTGGTACTGCATTTTTTTTTTTTTTTTTTTTGGCATTTAATTCTTCAATATTCTCAAATAATACTTTTACAGCGTTAAAATTCCTCTTCGAGGGAACCATTGGCACTTCTTTTTATTGTAAAAATCGAAATTCCATGGTCTGCTATGTACGCCAATGAAATTTGGTAATGTTTCGTCCAATACTTCATTTGCTAGAGAGCTCTGAGCGCCTCACGTCATTTTATAAACACCCTAAACTAGAGGTGAGCAATGTCGTTCCTTTTAATGATCCGTTCATCTTAGCATCGTTCATTCTTTTGATCCGTTCATTCAACTCGTTCATTTCAAAAAGTTGCAGGTGATCTCTCTACACGACGTACTCACGTCTATTCGAAAAGTATCAATTGATCAGTAATATTCTTTGAAGGGAAAATAGCTGAAATCCTCTAAAAATAAGAAAATATGCCTATCAAAAATGAATCAATTTTTTTTTCTTAAGGTTTAGATGTATAAAGCAATTATATTTCATCTTGTAAGATATTTCTCAGCTTCTGAATATTAAGATATGTTTTCCATTCCAAAAATCGCAAGATACATTTCAAAATTTCACGCAATTACATTATTAAATTTTGCAATACAAAGAAAATAAATAAACTTCTCTTGACGTCAGAAAATTTGCAAAATTGAACTTGCGAATAATGCACTAATTCTAAATAGAAATACACTATATGACCAAAGGTATTGGGAAACTTTCAAAAAGTGACATTTTTTTTTCAGATTTCTTGAGAAATAAGAGACCATTTGCTCTGTAATCTTTTTCACATAAAAGGCATACTCCAGCTCTCATTTTCCAATAAAAATGAAATCAGGATCAGCAAAAAATTGAGAAAACAAAAATAGTTTTTTGATCACCCTTCACTGAAAACAGCTGGGAATGAGCAATACGTTTCAGAAATAAATTAACAAACTATGCAGGATTTATTTTTATACTAGCAAAAATACCCGGCGTTGCCTGGGTCAGAAATAAATGTAAGAAACAATCGCTACTTCCTTTCGTTTTCTGTTTTAACTGAAAGAACTCAAAACATATCACTTTGACGCGATTAAAAATCGAGCTTCTTCCTTACCCATTAAAGTAAAATAGCAATAACTATAAAGAATGAACGAATATACATTTAGAAACGAAAGCACAAATTTAAGCATATAAACATTTGAAGAATTTCCAAATTATGAAATGACAAAAACAAAGATCACAGAAAAAACCGTGCTCTTTATTTAATTAAATAGTACACACTCAAAAGAAAAAAAAGCTCTCTACTATGTTTCTTTAAGGATGCAAAAAGTAGAGTTTCCAAATGTTTAAACGACTTTAAACTCATGTCTGCTCCGGAGAAGCCTTGATTCAAAAATTTCATTATGATTACTTTTATTATTGCTGTTGTTAGGCAACGAATTTTTGTAACAATGGGTTTTATATTCGCAACTTCAAAGCTCGAATACGCTAAATTGCGGTGATTACCAATACTGAAGAAAAAGGTAAAATATTCCATTCCACGAGTTTTCTTTAAGGTAAATTTTAATGTCATACTTGCTCCAGAGAGGCCTTGTTTCAAAATTTACATCATGATTACTTTTAATATTGCTGTTGTTAGGCAACGAATTTTCGAAACAATGGATTTAATCTCTAATCATTTGATGTGGAAATCAAAGGACATTTACTGTTTTCGATCACGATCTTCTTAAACTAAGTTTTTTAGTGATAAATTATAGCCTAAGTTGTTCCCCGATTATGTAGCTATCTATAGTGAAAAAATGGTTAAAATCCCGCCAGTAGTTTTGAAGTTTATCCCGGACATCCGGACAGAGATTAGCCCTTTATGTATAAAGATGAGGATGCAATTCCTAAGAAAGCAATGTCATACTTGCTCCACAGAGGCCTTGTTTCAAAATTTACATTATGATTACTTTTAATATTGCTGTTGTTAGGCAACGAATTTTCGAAACAATGGGTTTAATCTCTAATCATTTGATGTGGAAATTACAGGACATTTACTGTTTTCGATCACGACCTTCTTAAACTAAGTTTTTTAGTGATATATTATAGCCTAAGTTGTTCCCCGATTATGTAGCTATCTATGGTGAAAAAATGGTTAAAATCCCTCCAGTAGTTTTGAAGTTTACCCCGGACATCCGGACAGAGATTAGCCCTTTATGTATAAAGATTTTCGTGAAAGTATCTCTTATACCCACGATGATATAAGCATTTCTTTCAAAAATACAAATTTTAATTGAAAGTTTTCGGCTCATAGACTCATAACACGCAGTGTTTTCCGTTAAACGTTTCTTAACTTTCAGGATATTTGACACTGAAGAAAATGAAAAATAAAATTTAAAATTCAAACATTAAAAATTTAATGAAATATGAAGGTTTTAAAGCAATTAATTTTTTACTGCGCATGCGCGAAAGATAGCAATTTATAACCTTCATCAACCAAAGCCCAGAATAATCTTGCAACTCATAATAAAATTCCAGCCTGATATCTTTAAATATTAAAAAGTTATCAGCGATCTAATGCGCCGAATTTCTATAATTCTTGGATAGGCGACGAATTGTGAGGGATCGTTCGCAAATTACCCGTTTTATCATAAATCACTCTGCACGAAAACAGGAAAGTGTTGCTAGTTTCAAGCAACCCCTTACGATTCGTTGCCTATAAAATAATGGGGTTGTTTCCTTCAGTCAAAAGTAGTACTTTTAGTCACTGAAATTGATAGAAGAAGCAAAAAAAAAAATAATAATAATAACATGGACCCAGAAAATTCTTTCATTTTCCCAACAATTATTTTTTAATTAATTTTTTTAAATGTCCGATTTTGCAAACAAGGCGTGCACAAATGATGCTCTTTGGCGCATTTTGTACCGCGTTTCCACGTTATGATAATCAAGAAGCGAATTAAAATTGGCTCTACGCTTGCTATCAACCATATCGTTGCCAATATCCGTGAGTAAAGATGCGAATTAAATATTTTGCTCTGTGAATTGCAACACAGAATGGCATTTCATCATTTGTGACGTCATCGGTAAGAAATGTAAACAATGAAAGCGCACCGATTTAAGTAAGTTTTTTAAAATATTAAACTTAAACAAATTATTTAAAAAATGGTTAGATCCTATGTTTTTAAGCATGTTCTTTCAAAAAAAAATACTTTTAAAATTTTGGAAATGACCCCATTATTGAAATTCAGCTCATCAAAGATTACTGATACCTTTTTAAATTTTAAAGATCTCGAGCTGGAATTTTATTATGAGTTGCAGGATCTACTTGCGCTTTGCATTATAAAGATTATAAACTGCTATCTTTCACGCAAGCGCTTTGAAAATTTTATTGCTATAAACGTTCATATTTCATCAAATTTTCAATGTTTTAACTTCAAATTTTATTTTTATGTTTCTCATGATGCTTTCAAATATTCTGAACGTTTAAAAACGTTTGACGGAAAACTCGGCGTGTTATGAGATGAAAGCCTTCAAATAAAAGTTGTAACTTTAAACAAGGTTGGATCCAAAGCCGTCTTGGAACCAAAATGTCGGATAGGTCGGTCTGTCCTTTAAAGGCTCAAGAACTCACAATGACATCGTGAAAAAAAGCAAAAGTGTAATTATAGGTAACTGCTGTATCGCAGGATGGAAAACAAACGTCCTGTGAGATATTTAAGAATTTTATGAAACAGAAAGCAATACCTTTCATCACCAGAATTCAATGTGTGTATACCCAAACCTGTTTTACCTTGGTGGATGAGCTTATGGATGAAAAGACATATGTCTTTTCATCCATAAGTTCATTTCTTTTTACATTGAAAAAAAGCGTTCCTTATAACGCCGAAACACGTGTCTGCAGTAATTTGTATCTATGCTTTTTGATGCTGTTATTTCTTACTTTACTTGTCTGCACAAAGATATTTATTTATCACACTTATCTTTTATTACAGCAAAAAACAATGCTTTGCATGAAAATTACACGAGATCGTTTCTTGCAAACACTTAATCACGTATAGTTCAGCTGCAGTGGTCTCGGACTGACGCTCCAAAGTAAGCCATGTTGTTTCATCTTTATATACTACTAAACTACTAATAGGCCAGGGGTTTTCTTTCGGTGTCATTTTCTCCTCTGTTTTCTCCTCAACCGATTTTCTTCATATTTTCTTCATTCCTTTTTTTTTTTTTTTCGTTTAGTAGCTATTGCCGAGTTTTAGTGCCATCAATAAAAGTTTTTGAAATCAGGCGAGAATTGACGATGATATTAATTAAAAAGGCATTTTCGTCCTAAATAGAACTTTCTACGAGAATGCCTGGTCCAATTTTTTTCGAATTGTATACGGTTGGAAAGATCTTTAAAAAAAATACTCCAAACGAAGTTTTTTACAAGGCGCGCAAAGTTCAAGTTCAATTCCCTAAACCCGCTAGAAAAAGCATATTTTACGAAGTAAAACGCGTAATTTTTAATTTCAATAATTTATTGTGCCACCAATGCAGAAACTCTATATTTAATTTGAACAAAAAGTGAATATTTGATGTATTTATAGTTCCGTTCTTGCAATCACAATTTAAAATTATTATTCAAGTGAATATCTATATTTTAAATTCTACAAATTTGATGCGAATAAACCGGGGATCCGAATGAACGAAAGCCGGATAAACAAGGTTCTACTATACCCAGAAAAATCACTTTTTCGGGGAAACACGATACAAGACTTTGATAAAGGTATTTGTCATCAAAGAGTCTTTTCGAAACAAATTACATACATCTTTAAATTTAATATTATTGTGAAATTCGTTTAATGCTATTTTGCACTCAAACCACAAGTCATACTGCGCTGTTATTGAAATCCATAAAAAAAAGAAGTATCAAGGAAGGTTAATATTTAGAAAATGCAAAACTGATTCTCTGTCAAAATAAACAACTTCGTGTCGTTGTGAGAACATCTTAGCAGATTAAAAGAACTTGTATTGTAATTTCTTTGCGCTAATAAATAACTCATGCTTGTTTCGAAATACTGCATTTTGCACAGAAAAAAAACCACCCCGTTTGTCATTTCTGAAGTTTCTGAACATTATTTCCAGATATGCATCAGAAAACAATCTCCTTTCTCCAAGATTCGCCATCAAAAACATAAAAGAGAAAGAGTGGGCAGGAAGGTAGTAATTTCTGAAAATTTTCAAATAAAAAGTCGCATCCATTATCGCCCGTGTTTCTGGCTAGAAAAGATTAAAGTTTCGAAATTAAATTACGCCCATCTATCTAAACTGCATTTCGTGTTTAATAATGCTGGCATTTTTTACGTTGATGTTTCAGAGCACTCCTCCTAAAAAGATAATAGTAATCTTAACGACATTTTAAAACAAATTTTTCTTTTAATCTTTTTTTTTCGTAAATCTCTCGTGATTCTCATTTTTATGAAGGTAACTGGATTTAATTAATTGAAATCCTGCCGTGTCCCAACATTCGTTCAGCACTTTTAAATTCTGTGTCTTTTATCGGGTAAATACGAAATATCCTTCTCTATAAGCTGCAGGGCCAGATATAGATTTAACAGAGCCCTAAGCTATTTCAGGTATGGTGCCCATTTTGTAGTTTGGACAACTTTACGTTTGTGGCAAAACAAGCTATTTTTTAAGGGGGTTTTTATTTTGCTATGCGTAACTGTTTTTTCACTGATACAGATGCAAATAGATATACCCCCACCCTCACCCCTTTTCATTTTTAATGTTCCAAATGTCTTTAAGGATTTACCTCAGGAGAGTGATAGAAGGTCTCTCTGTAAGTGAGGTTTAAAAACTCCTCGTCTTTAGGGGTCCTGGGATTTCTCCCCAGGGGAGGAATTTTGAAAAATAGATATAAAACCCATTTTGAGGCCTTACAAGGGGTAATTAGGGCTACAAAATGTCAGGCAGAGAAAAAGAAGGTAAAAAACAACTTTTTAAAGTTTTCCACCGATTTTGCAAATTAAGATCAATCAATGTAAAACCGGGTTTTAATTGGACAAATCGTTGGCAATCGACAGAAAGGAAAAGCAAGGAAAGAAAAAAGATAACTCTTCGTCACTTGATCATATTGGCTTAGCTTTTGATCACCCCCCCCCCCCTCCCCTGCTCAACCCGAAAATGATCAGAAGTAAAAAAATAATTATGGGATGCTTTAGAAGAAATGGTGTAGAGTTGTAGTAAATAGGTAACGAGAGAATAACATCCTGATCGTTTGGACCATGGTTTATACTAGAGCTCGACCGATGGCATTTTTTGGCCGATGGGCCGATGCAGATTGTTGGCCGATTGTTCAAAGACGGCCGATGGCCGATGGCCGATTGTTTTCCTCCAAATGGCCGATTGCCGATGGCCGATGCCGTCGGCCGATGGCAAAAAAAAAAAAAAATCAAACAGAAATAAATTGATAAGATTATCAAGGATTTAAAGGATCGCTGATTCATTTCATTTTACTTTCTTTCTACGAATAAGGAATCGTATAATCACATAAAAAAAAAAAAACAGATTTCGAACTAAACTTCTAGTTTACGGTTTAAAGTTCACAAGTTTTTCCGGCACATTTGTACATGCATATGTATTTAAGAACATATAGATGACCGAAATATCCATTTTGAATGCCTCCTCAGTTAGTTATCGTAAATTCTCTTGTGATGTCTTCATGCGCGTAAACTTGCGTCACTCAAAAACGTTATGAAATAGTAAGTTGAAAACACATACGTACGTAGTATGATCTAAAGGTTCAGGACAAATTGTATACAACCTTACCCTGCATAGTTCACATTACCGAAGCACATCTATATACAAAATAGTCACCTTGGACGCAACCTCCTGTAAGGCCTCTTGCGCTGCTGCTTTTAACTTCATCGTGGGAAAGAAGGCGACTTTCATGTTGAGGATGCACGTTTCGATTGGTCAATACTCTGATATGACAAACAAGTAAAATAACGTTTCGTCGAAGTTAGCTCCGTGTGACTTTTACCTGTTCCCAGCAAAAAAACATTTGCATGGACGCCGCTTTCTTCCGTCAGGTGAAGATAAAGCTGCATCAAAGAAGATAGCGAAAAATGGCTTCCAGGAGTGATTCCAAAAGTTTTATGAACACTCGCAGAAGTACATAGTCCCTCAAGGTGACCTTTTAAAGGTGGATGTGTTTCGGTAATGTGAACTATTCTGGGTAAGGTTCTATACAGCTTGTCCCCGAGCTTTTGGATCGTACTACGTACAATATGTATAGGGTGTAGTATGCTTCTTTTTTTTTTTTTTTTTTGGCTGCTGTATGATGAAAGAGCAAGAACAACAGCCAAAAAAAAAAGGAAGAAAAACAAAGAGACTGTTTAATAACCAATTGATTTTTTTTTTCTTTTTTTTTAATTGAACATGTAACTAAGATTTCAGTAATATTGTAATAATGTATGGATTTAGGTACACTAAAATAGTTAAAAAACATTAAATTATGTTGTTTAATCATTCAAAAAAAAGAATAAAACTATGAAACCGTCAACAAATTACGCAATTAAAGTGAAAAGATTGCAAAAAAGGTAACAGGTAAATTGCAATATTAAATCATAATAGGAATATTTTTGCACTTATTTAAAATTTATGAAAAGAAAAGTTTACATTTTTCATAAAAAGCTATAACAGTGACATACATTTTGCTGAAAAAAGAAATAGTCATAAAAAGAGCGAGGTTCTTTAAACTCAATATTTACACCAAGTTAATAACTGAATAAATATACTACTTGATCTGATGTTTGCACACATAATATTGAAAAATGTGATTGTTTAATCTTTTGTGAAGCTTTACAAACACGTTCAAATTAAATTTTTAAATTTAAGAATAATTTTCTGAAATTTAAAAAATTGCATAATAGAAAATCCTTGAAACGTTTCTATAAAAATGAAAATAACTTATTCATTGATTTTATATAAATACATAAAAATATTTACTTACAACAGAAAAAACATCGATCACTATTAATGATGCAAAAAAGATGGCGCATTACGAAATATAGGTGAAACAAGTATGACAAGTACGCAAAATGGCATTTCTTGACCAAAATAAATAATCGCTATAAATATTTAAGAAATGCTCGAAACGACGAGGGAGGGTTAAGGGGGGAGGGATCACCCTCTGATTTTTTAGTAACTCACACTTCGGTCCCAACCTCGGCCTCATTTTTTTAGTAGAGAACCGCTACCACCAACGCCTCGGAAGAGTTTCTGAATCTACTTCAGCACTTCTGAAGAAAAAATTCAAAAGTCCCTTTGATTTTCGAATTATGTCACCATTCAAAACGTCTTTAATTAATTTCTTACATTAATGCTCTAAATTATTTCTAAACAATAAATTAAGTTTGAAAAAAAAAAATCTAATTTTATGAATGGTGTTAATTTAAAGAGCTTAGAAGTAGAACTAGAATTTAATTTCAGAAATTGAGGAAGTGGGAGGAGGGCACGCAAGTGTTCTCGGAAATTCAAAAAATAGTCCTAAAAAATAGAGTTCAAAATAATCATAAACATGGAGCAGAAAAAATTTTTAAAACTTGCACCCGAGTTTGTTTTGACGTGCAGTGGCGGATTTAAAATATAGCAAATGTTGCAATTGCACGAGAGGCCCCATAACCATCGGGGCACCATAGGAGTTACAAAAATGCTTATGATAAATGTTTCACAACTTCTGCGATAGAGAAATAGGGCCTCAAAATGTATTTCGACGGGCCCTAAACTTGTAACTCCGCCGAAGCGATACAGAAAAGACTGCATTACTGTGATTCATATTACAAGTATTGAAAAATTAAAAATTACCATCGGTTCAACGGGAATCTACCAAAATGACACAAAAACAGGTTTCACCATCTCATATTTGTTTCCATAATCTCCAATTCGGCAATATATCACCAAATGATTGTCAGTCTGAGACGCTAGATTAGTTTTGCATTGAAATAAGTAATTAATAGCTACAAAAGTGAGTAAACCGGCTTTTCAGAACACCCGATTGAAAACAAAAAAGGAAGTGCACAACTGGCACGTACGCACACTCCACATTCGAAAACTTAACCTTCTACAGCTTACCATCTTAGAGTTATGACTTATGAGAGATATATACGTAGATCCAGCTGCAAGAAACAACGCAATAATTAACTTGTTTGGTATCTGAATGCAGTATTAAAAACTCTTTCAGGGGTGACTAAAATAGAAATTCATACTGAAATTTAAGTAAACAATTTTATATGAAAACAATAACTCTCTTTACTTTGTATTGAAAAGTAGAACAGCAAAGGTCCTTTTTTTTTCAAAAACATCGGCCAATTCAATCGGCTTTTCGATGTATTTTAAGGCCGATGGGCCGATGTTTCCTGCAAGTTAGCATCGGCAGCCGATGCCGATGCCGATGGCTAAATTGTTGAACCATCGGTGCCGATGCATCGGCCAGGCCGATGCATCGATCGAGTCCTAGTTTATACACTTGATATTTGAAAAGTTGAAGAACTTCTTAAGGAGTTTCAAAGACTTATTTAGCTATTTTCAAGGTTTCAAGACTATAAAAGTATTTAAAGCATTTCATTTACACATTCCTGTCTCTGACATTTTAATACTTGATAGTGTAGAGTTTACGAAATTGTTCTTTGAAGGAAACACCTATTTTAAGTTAAAAATTAAAAAAAAAAAAAAAAACTACAGATTCATGACCATGCATAAGCAGCATTCAGCAAAAATAGCATTTTTTTTTTCTATTACCGGTTGTGCAGTAAGCGAAGAAGAATAGAGGTTCTGTAATGTTTTTTTTTTCCTTTTAGTGCTAAACAATGTGACAGTATGCAGTAGTAGTAAGGTAAAAGCAAGCACTAACAAAGGAACGTCCAAAATACTAAATTCAGGATTAAGTAAAAAGTCCTTAAGTAAAAGGCCCCTTATAAAATAAAATATCGGTTTTCTTTTCCTCTCCTACATAATTCTAATTCCCCTAAGTTGGTCTCAAATAAACGATTATGTTATCAATGTACTTTTATCATTCAGTATGAATTACTTTGAGACTCCAGAATTTACAAATTGTTAAAATATTTTCCCTTTCTGAAAGATGCATCTCCTTTCTTTAAAAAAATTTCCCTTTATTCAATTGAAATTCCCATGACTCGTTTCCCTCTAAAAGAAGATATAGCTAGTTTTAATAGTTATAGTTAGTTTAGTCCTATGAATAAATTACTTTTCAATTTCTTCATTGGGAAAAGCTCGAGCACCGGACGGGAATTAACCACTTCTTTATGTATTTATTCGATGCCAGATTATCAAAGGACAATATCGATATGAAAACGATTGGAAACATAACCATTGCAAAACCGTCCCACTGATAAAGCCTTGAATATATTAGAAAACCTCGTCCAAAAAAGGACACTGCTTCACATTTTAAAACAGTCTTGAATTTAAAAAAAAAAAACAGCACCCAAAACACAATATCCATCATCCAGCCCCTAACATTAGTTGGAATTTTGACGCCGTGAATTCAAATTATGTTTTTTGCAGTCAGAAATTTTGTTAGGACCCTACTCGTTGGGTTGTTTGCTTCCACAATAATGTCTTCTGTTTCAATCATAATTGCTAAAAACACAATTTGAATTCAAAAAATCAAAACTCAATTTAATGCCAGAGGCTGGATACTGAATGCTGTTTTTTGTCGAAGGAGGCTTGTGTGAAGTATACTTCAATGTAAAACGCAAAAGGCAAAAAGTGGAGTTGTTCCATTTTTGTACCAAGGTCTTCATTCAGAGAGAACGGAATATTTTTAAATTGTTAAGTAAACGGTGTTTTTATCTTTAGACTGATTATGTTAGTTTGCAATTAAAAGCAAAAGGATATGGCAGTGTTACTCTATCACATATAAAAGGGGTCCAGGACACAAAAATCGTCAAATTTTGCTTTTTACTTTTTATCATTAAAAAAAAAGCTGTTTTTTTTTCTGCTTAAAAAGACGTTGAAATCTTGTTTCTAACTTGATTAGAACGAAAGATATCATAATTTTTGTTGCATGCATTTAACTAATATTATATTTAACTTTAAAACTTTAAACGGGTTTTTCTCCATGATGCGATTTTTCCCGATTTTTTGCATTCAAACTCTTATAAGTCAAGAACTGATAAAGATAAAATAATGAAATTTGGAGCATATCTTTTTCAAACAGTTTACTTTCATTCTCATTCGGCGAATTTGAAAAAAACGTTTACTGCAAAAATATGATTTTTTTTTAAAGTATTTTTGAATTTTTCGAAATTTTTCATCAAATATTTCCTGTTTTTATTTAATTAATATTTTTTTAAACGGCGAATAAAAATTAAAACTTAGATATTTGTGCATAATTTTTTGAAAAAAAATTGAAAAGTGACCAAGAATATTTTGAGTCATAGCGATTTAAAGCAACCCCCCCCCCCTTTTTTTTAAGAAATTAAAGTTAAATTAAAAAAATTTAATATTTATGTTATGATTTTGCTTATTAAATAGATGGTGAATCAGTGCAAAAAATTTCAAATTTCTAAACTATTAAATATTTTTTTTTTCAAAATGTGTTTCCTAAAAGACGAGAAACGTTGTCTTCTCTACTAATAATAAAGCTTAAAGTCTGTATCTCTGTCTGGATGTCTAGATTTCTTGATGTCTAGATGTCTAGATGCCTAGATGTCTGGATATCTAGATATCTGGATGTCTGTGACGCGCACAGTGCCTTGACCATGCGGTCGATTTTCATGAAATTTGGCTGTTTGTAGATGGTAGTGTGCACCTCAAAGCGGTTATTTTTTTCCGATTTTTTTTTTTCCTATTCCAATTTTAGGAACGATTTACCAAGCAAATAATCATAACGTGGAAGAGCAAATTACCATGACGTGGACGAGCAAACTACCATTGCGACCATGGGCGAGCAAATTAACATAGTAAACTGGCGAGAAATTCATCATCCATTATTTGTAAATATACTTGAGAACCAAATGATCTTTTAATTTTTCTACTACAGGCAAAGCCGTGCGGGTACCGCTAGTCCATTATAATACCAAATTACTTCTAATACAAAGGAAATAACAACGTTCTCTTTAATTTTTTTGTCGACATCCTGATTAATCTGTTTATTCAATCTGGATTTACTTTGATCTGGAACGAAGAAATTTCTAATTAATTTGAGAAACGTGTTTTTGTTTGATGTTTTATAATCTGAGGAAATAATTAAACTCCCGCTATCTTTGTGAATAAATTGGCAGATCACCTATCGGGGTTTTCACGAGTGATTCTAATCGGCAACTGCAAATGGTTCCATTACAACACTTTACAGTATATTTAAATTCGAAAATCATTTGAATCTATTATTAACTGGTACTGGTAAAATTTATTCGCAATTTCAGAGTTTGAATACGCCTCCAAGTGGTGATTTAAGAAATTAGTCAAAGAGGTAAAATATTTCACTTTTGTTCGGACAAGGCAAATATCTCAATGGACAAGTCATCTTCGACGTAAGTGGGCCGCTCTTAGTTTTACCTATTTTAGCCGCCATTAGAAAGAGACAGCAGCGCCTCCTATAGTTCATTTCAAATGCGAATCCCAGACCTGAATAGATGCTTCTCTTTATTTATCAATCATTTCAAACCAGTTATAAACGTTCCCTTTTTATTAAATTTTCAAAAATAAGGTTTTCAATTTCGGAGAATATTTTTACACCTCAGGCGATAATTTCAGATTTTGATGTTACATTTTTGGACATTAGAGAAATGTTTTTGACTTTCATATTGAATCTAAAAACAGTGAATAATAATGTGAATAAATAATGTCTGAATAGGTAATAAGAATAAATAATGTGAATTCGAGATCCGAACTTATGATGCTGGATAGTACTTTTGAATTTTATGTTGTATTTTCTGATGTCGAGCAATGTTTCTAAATTCCAAATTGATTGCAGCTGTCAAGTGAGTTTTTTTTTAACTTTAGATTTTATTTTTCCTCACTGGAAAAGACTTTTCAAACAAATGGAAATAAGTTATAGCTTTAGATTGCAAATATCCTTAAACATATATTTTATTTATATGTAAAACATTAAAAAGCAAAACTCAAAAGCAGGAATAAATGTCAAATGTTTGTATTGAATTGAATACGCAACCTTTGATTCATCAAAGTACGAACAAAAGCAAATTTATTAAATAATTCATCTGTCACACCAAACTTTAAGAAAAATTACTGAAATAAGCTAGTGAACACGAGTTTGTCGATTTAAATTATTCCTTTTCAAATTTTCCGCGAGAAAAGAGTCATCCCGGGTAAATTCAAAAGGTAAAGTAAATTGATCCAAAAAAAGTCAATGGCACAGCTCACGAAAGAAAAGAATCTAGATAAATTTAATAATTTAGATTTGTTAAAGTTTTCTTTTATAGAGGCACGCGTTTATACTAAATTCAGAACTAAATGTCTTTTTACTCTTCAAAATAACTCAGCAGGTAAGGGAAGAAATTGATTTTATAGTTTAAATAACATTTCAGTCAACATTATATACATATTCGTAAAACACACGAATTTCGTTTATTGACCTACATATGTGTTTTCCAGTCTGCATAAAAATTCTTTCTAGGACAGGTTACAGCGTATTATAAATCTGTATTCTCCCACCGGATTGTGTTTTACTTCTTTAACATAATTATAGCAATTAGTTTAAGCTTGTCGTGGAATTCCAGTGAAATCTTTCGTACATTTTGCTAAGCATTATCTTCGCTTGCATCAAAAATAAACTAATGTTATAACGAATATTGCTGTTTAAATCGCTAATTGTTTGAAATATAAAAGGAAATTTACAAATTAAGAGGAAAAAAGATGTAGAGGTTGGTAAACAAAATTATGGTAAAGTTTGCGTCGGAAGAAAACAATAATAATAATTATTATTATTATTTTTATAATTATTATTATTATTTTTATAATTATTATTATTAAATAAGTAAATAAGTTTGAAGTACATTAGGCAATGTTACGTAAGTAGTGTTCTTTTTGTCTAACAAAGAAATGTTTGCGAAGATTTTATTTTTAATCAATGATCTAATTTATCCCTGTCATCAACATCCTTTTGCCTTCTAGGCCGGAAATTTTCAAATCCGGATCGAAAAAAATCAACTGGGTTCAAAGAAAACTATCTGGAAGTAAAATTTTAGGTATTAGACAAGTTTTAAAGTTTTCGTCACTTTGAAAAGAAATGCAGCAATTAACAAAAAGAAATCAGATGGTGCAATGTCGGGCGAGTATATTCCAGTGATTGTCAGCAGAATACGCGTAAGGCAGTGGTAAGGTTCTAGGCAGTGATTTGCAACATCACAATGCTCAAGATAAACCTTGGAAAAATTAGCAAGTTTCGGTGGATTTTCTCGCGCCCCACACTTACCCGGGATTGGACCACTTGATGTCCCTTTACTCCTATCTCTATGTGACAAAACCCATAAAAATTTGGCTGATATCGTAAATGCCATCTATAGATACTTTTCTCCCGAACTTATCTATCCACTTTTATCTATCCAAGATGGAAATACACTCTATAACAAAAAAAAATCGACGCGTCAAGATTGGACAACTCCTTCTCGGTACTTTTATATATATATATATATATATATATATATATATATATATATATATATATATATATATATATATATATATATATATATATATATATATATATATATATATATATATATAGAGTGTACATATAGCAAAAGTAGTTAATAACGAGGGATTTTACATTTGTAATGATTAAAAACAAAAAGTTCGAAAATACTTATTTGTTTGAACAAAAGACGTTACATTCATCTCCCCCTAAGATTTGAGGCAAATACCCTAGAGCTTCTGAACTTTCTTTATACTCTTATTTTTTTTGAGAAAATTTTAAGGAAAAATGAGCAAAAAATGCACAGCTCAAAAGCGAGAAATAAGACATCAGTAGCATGTACTCATACTATTTAAGATGAAGGCTAAAAAAAATCATCTTACCTGGTAACAAAAACTCTAAAGTAGTATCCATTTCAAAGAGCTGGAAAGAGTTCTTAGTAGAAGTAGTTTTCCATGAAAATTTATCCAGCTTTCCACTCAGAAGGTTAAGATGATCAGCACAAGCAAGGTTGTATTCTATACAAATGAAAATGACGGTTTTCTCAAAAGTGATTCAAAGTAATATATATTCAGCACTTGGTCCCTGACAGAATTCTTTACCAAGTTGTATAAACAGATTGGATGTTCTTTAACAATGACAATGCTTCGAATTCTTATTTAATCTTCTTAAATGATAATACATGTAGTTGAATTTTCACATGTTGCTTATTTTCAATGTTATATATTCTCATTTCTTTAGATATTACATCTCTCAGTGGCCCTATGTCTATGTCTTCTCTCAGTGATCGAGTTTGCTTTGCTATATTATCTCTTTTTTATGTATTTATTGATAAAATGCAAAATAAATTTACTTTATCTGCCAGTTTGTTGGCACTCTCAGCTTCAACGAGATGACATCTGCCTCCAGCTTGGTCATTCACTATTCCAGACTGACAAGCTCACCACAAGGATGAAACTGCAGTCTCTGAATGTGATAATCGGGTTGTCGGTATATTGCAAAACTATAAGCTGTTAGACCTACGATTGGCTAATGATCAGTATGACGAATCAACGAAAAAAAATCCCAGTTGGCGGATTTATTCTCACTGAAATTTTAAAACTTCAATACTTCTCTAAACTTCAATACATCGTATATTTCATTGCCAACTTAATGCACAAAGATGGAAATAACTTCAACAAGATCTAGAAGATACAAAATAACCCAGTTTGGAAGCTTGATATAATAACTGTTTCTAGAGAGAAAATCTGAAACATTCTGGTAGTTCTTTAGATGAGCCATCTGTTTTTCTTTCTCCCTGACATAATTGACTTTCCAAAAAAGAAATTGTTCTCATTAGATGATCCTAATATCATTATGACTGTTAATTCTTATCTTAGCTCAAATTTCTTAAACAATACATTCAAGAATTGATAATAATTTCGCTATCCACTCATCTCATCAGAAACTAACATAACAGAAACGATGCGATTTGAATTTTCTCGTGATATTTCTATCATTTAATTCTCATCATGCATAATGATACTCAAAAACTAATGAGAACGCAATCATATTTTGGGATTTGTGTCTCACATCAATGATTTCTCATATTTTAATATTCAATTCAGTTTCCGCACAAAATATCTTTATTATTTAGTAATGGTGTTCAATTTAGTTTCCGCACAAACACGAGTTTTACTTTCAGTAATGTTCAATTTAGCACCCGCACAAAATATTAGCTTTATTCTTTAGTAATATTGTTCAATTTAATATCGGCGTAGAATATTAGTTTTTTTTGTTTAGTAATGTTGTTTAAGTCAGAGTTAGTGAAAACAATATTAGTTTTTTTTTTTTCTATTCAACTTCAGCACAAAATATTAGCTCTTTTATTTAGTAATGTTTTTCAAATTAGCTTCCGCGCAAAATAATATCTTTGCTATTTAGTAATGTTGTTGAAGTTTGTAAGCATTCAAACCTTTAGTTTCATTATTTAGTAATGTATTATGTTTAGCACAAGATATTGGCTTTATTGTTAACTAATGTTGTTAAATTTAGATTCCGCACAAAAAAAATCTGAATTAATTATCGAATAGATTTCATTTCAGTTAAAGAGTGAAATGTGTTCTAATTGTCTCACGTGAACTCTGTTGCGTGATGAAATAAAAAAAAATTATCTATAATAGGGAAAAAAAATAATCAGAAATAGTTTTAGTTCCAAGTTCGAGTAGGTAAATACGATGTAAATATGGATTCACATTCAAAAAAATTAAAAATAAAAATTAAAAATAATACTTAAAAAAATAAATAAAATGGCAGCAGTGTCGTAGATATACATTATTTTTTTATCATTTAAATATCGGAGCATTAAAGTCGCTAAGGGTTCTGTAAAGCAAAACAAATTTTGAAAAAATCGGACTAAAACAGCACTATTTTAATGAAAATACTATCGCCTCTTGTAGTCTTGGAAATATTAAAGGCGCAATGGGAAGTGGAAAAAAACCTATTTTATACTTCAAAGAATTAAATGTAACGGTATTATCAGTAATAACGATAAGTGGTTTTTTAAATACTAAATATGATTTCGTAACCCTGTTATGAAAATGCGACTGATATAACTAAAAAGGCACCTTTTTTCAAAAATAAATAAATTATTATTATTATAAATGAATGAATTTAATAATACTTCAAAGCGAATTAGATTTCGTGTCTGCTAATTCCAATTTTAGTTAGGGGAGAAAAAAACACTTGTAAAATGGGTAATAAAATAGATTATTCTACGAAGAGGTGGCGCCGGTAGTTAATTTTTTAGGTAGAAGTAAGATAACTTAATTAGCGACAGCAGGCGTAAGAAAAAATTCTAACAAAGTGGAGAAAACTTTTTTTTAAGGAACGACTTAGCAATCTCGTAATGGGATGATAACTAATTTTAGTTTTGCTTAGGGTAGTGAAAATTGATTTATTTCTCAAAAGAGCTACGGCGTTGAAATATTTCGTAAATACCTATTTCGATGAACGGAAATCCAAGCAATATCGATTTTTCGTTTTTAATCGATAGGTTAAAATTGTTTTCTGTCGTGGGCAAGTAAACGGCAGTATGTGCAGAAATGAATTTTCGAGATAATTGAAGAAATGTGTGTTGTATTCAATACTAACAGGGCCCGATTAAGATATCGAGGAACCCTAGGACAAATACTTTCTTAAGGCCCCCTGTATTCAAACTTTATAACTTTAGCCGTTGGCTGAAACAGTTTTAGCCATAGACTAAAGTAACTTCAGCCATTTGGAGCCATTAAATATCGGGGGCTCTAGTTGGCCTATTCAGTAATCCGGCCCTGAATACTAACTATGGGAAACTGTTGGAATGAGATTTTTTTTCGCTTTTTTCTCAGCGGAAACCAAATAAGCAAGCTTGTACAGTAGAGCTAACGTACAATAAATGACAAAAATGCAAAGAAATGCAAAACGAAAAATTTGCAGTTACTGCTCTTTACCTACTCACGGCAGTTTTCTCCTCTGTTGTTTTCGTTTATACGTTTATCGAAATAAACGAGTAAACAAAGATCAAGTACTTTTAGACTTTTTAGCAACTTTTCCAATAGCACAGTACAATATATTAAATTTGGGCTCTTTAAAAAAAAAGCTGAGCGAAACCGAAGCAAAAGAACTTTCGACACATATAACATTTGCAACAATCCCAATTAGCGAAGGGCAGATTCATTCAGAACGGAAATAATCTATATTGGTGAAAATATGAAATAAGCAAAGTAAAATTGAAAAATTACTTACTTCTGAAACACTACTTCTGCCGATGAATTATTTTATGAATTATAAGTTTTTGAAAAGCAATTTTAGAGAACTAAATATACAAACCTTTCTTTTGTTATGCTATTGGAACGGAAATTTTATTGAGTTGTAGAGTTAAAGACTCATTTTATTACTTAAAGAAAAAAAATCAAACCGTCTAATGCTATAGTTTTGGAAAATTATACAAATAACGTACCGTTCCGTGAATTATTTTATCTTATTTAATTATTTGTAATTATTATTTTTGAAGTCTGAAATAGTTTTCATAAATTTACCTAGATTATCTAAGAAACTAAAGCCGAAATACTGCTGATCCAAAACATCGATTAATAGACACTTTCTTTACATTCTACATTTTCCTCCTATACACTTCAGACATAATCTGCGAGTTTCATAAACTTTTTTCATCTGTTAAAAAGAAATAATATATGCACTGTTGAAAATGTTCATAGTTAGTTAGGTAGATATACGTTTTGTTCACTGATGGCTTTATCAAAAATGTATCATTGATCCTATAAACATTGTCAAAAGATGTCTAGACAGTAACTAATTTGCAATTATTATTCTGGCCGTCGCTTATTGTTTTCTTTTCCTATTTAAAGTGCATCTGCACAATTATTTACGCATTGATTTTGAACAAATCCTGAATTTACAACTTGTGCAAACATTTTAATTTTCTTCCTTAATTTATAAACAAGCAATGGTTTTCTGAACAATCGTTTCTTAGTCCTTTATAATCGTAATAAGTTGATTTATTCAACGCATTTAAATACAAGAAAAACGTGACTTTTACCTCCTCCTCCAAAAGTAAAAAATCCTTATAAAAGATCGTAAAAACACTTCACACATTCATTTAAAAAAGGGATTAATTTTTGCTTCCTTAAAAAACGCTGTAGCTATCTTCAAGGCAAATATAATACGTCGGTGCAGGTCCACGACGTTTGCTTTAAGAAAATTAATTGCCAAAAATTCTATTTTCGCCGTAAAAAAAAATAAAAGTACGCACAATAAAAAAATTAAATAGTCCTTTTTTGAGGCACTTTAGTTCTCTGCATTTGGTTCTTTATAAACGTACCCAGTCACTGCCTTTGGCGATGGAAAATATCAATTTAGCCTATTAACACCTCACCAAAAGGAACAAATGAAAGAACTTCAGACAACCTCATTTAAAACTAGACAAGTTTTTCTTTCTTAAAAAAGAAAAAAAAATCTGTAAGTATCTCAAACAAAATATAAAGCTCCGAAATTTTTCCGAAGTACATTTGCATTATGAGAACGCCGAGGGTCCCTTAAAGTCTTATTTTTTTCCCTAAATAGATAAAGGAAAAAATGCAGCAAAAATGGAAATGGTCCCTCTTTGGGAGACTTTACATTCTCTTCATCTAGTCCTTTGCAAACATTGCTTTTGTAGCGTATTTAAACTCATGGAAAGTATTCACTCTTTCTCATTGCAGAAAAATAAAAACACTACTTGAAACAAGAAAGAAACACTGCAGACAATCTCACTTGAAAGTCGAAGAGTGCATCTTTTTTTCAAAACAAGCTGTAGATATATTCAAGCAAGTGTAAAACACCGTCGTAGGATCACAGTAAGTTAGCTTTATGATAACTCGACGGGTAGTTAAAATTATTTTTTCGTAAGTAATAAAAGAGCTTATTGAAAAAATGGAAATATCCCCTCATTGGGAGATTTTAATTTTTTTCATCCGATCCTTCAGAATCACTGCTTTTGTAACTTGTTTAAATAAATGCAAAAAAATTCGTTTCACCACACGAAAGAACAAGGAAAAGCTATAGACAATCTCACTTGAAAATCGACTAGTTTTTCTTTCTTTAAAAAACTATCTTCAAGTATGTAAATGTGAAACGCTAACGTGGGTCCACAATACGTTTGCTTTATGAAAATACCAAAAGGAACCCTAAATATCTATTCTTCCCAAAAGCATCTTAAGTTCCTATTTTTTCACAGCAAAATTAGAAAAGACTGCTCTTTGGGAAACTTTGATTATCATCATGTAGTCCTTTATAATCACTGCCTTTGTAGCATATTTACATAGATGCAAAATATTCTCATTGCACAAAAACAAACACACCACATGAAAGAGCAAAAAAAAACTGCTGACACTCTCACTTGAAAACAATGATAATTTTTGCTTCTTTTCAAAATAATGTAGGCATCCACACAACGTCAACGGAGCTCCACGTCAAGATCTCTCTCTGCGAATCGTCTGTGTGAAGTCTGTCTGTCCTTCGGTCTTCGTCCCAATCGGCTCGGGATGTCCCGGCGAATCTGGATCGATGGCGCCAGAAGGAACCACACCCCGACACCCTCGCCTAAACACTCTTGTCCCGTTGAGGAACATTAAAAGTAATTACTTTATAAATCAGTGGATTTTATGCCGACTCAGGAAGCACTTAACTTTTTTATAAAGTTTTTCTCCGGCAACCCGTACTTGCCCTTTGAGCAATAAAAACTCAAAACAATAATTAAAGTAAATCACTATGATATAGCTAGGGGAATGTTTGGCAAAGTGAAATGGTTAAGATGACTGAGCTTCTTCAAAGTGAACAAATTGCAAATTTGTTTTGAAAATTGCAGTATACAAAGAACATTATATTTTACAATAAAACTTTTTTTTGCGGTAAAATTGTCGTTTCAAAAAAAGTGGAAATTTTTCAATGTTTTTTTCATGGGGCACAGTGAAAAGCGAAATAATTTTCGATTTAAATATTTTCTATTCGATTATGAAGAATATTTTGGAACAAAATAATGAGCAAATAGAAGGATTATTTAATAAATGAAAAGATAATGAAACAATAAATTAATTAACTATTAATTACTACATGAGGGAAAACAAATTAGTGAATTTATTAGCGAATGAATAACAAAATAAGGAAAGAATGAATTAATAAGTAAATTATTATATAAAGGAATGAAAATAAAATAGTTAATAAATGACTACGTTAGTGATTTAGTAAATGATTGAATGAATAAACGAAATGAACTATTTCACTTTGCCCTAAATATTAAAAATACAAATAAGCTAAGTATTAACTAAATAAAAACTGCACTGAGTATTAAAGGTCCCAACTAAATTTAAAATATTAATAACAAGAACTTTATCATTTGATAATGTCAAAATAACTCATTATTTGCAACAGAATATTAGAATTTGAGCATTAATTTTTGAAAATTGCTTGTATTGCCATATGTTTTGATTTTCAAAGGTATTTTTTGTTTGACTAGAATAAACTGCATGTGTTACTACGTAGTCACTAGATAGGTGGTGCAAAAAGCAAAGGAAATATTTCACCATTTCACTTTGCCAGTGCTACACTGTAAAAACGATTCAGAAACGTTCCTGGAAAATAATAGGCAACTGATGTGCCCAATATCTTTCAGTAACTTATCTTGGAAAAAAACAGGAACGTTTTCCGCTAAAAGTCAGTAACCTTTCTGAAATTAACCTTGAAACTTTCTGAAGAAGTGCGAAATATCCCCTGTTGAAGCCAGCCGTGTCTCTAGAACCTTCCAGAAAAATTAAGTAGGCTTAGTGTTATTGATTAGAACCTTCCTGATTTACGAAGAAGGCTCCAAAAAAATCAGAGCGACCACGGCTACGCAAGAAGGAACTAACCATATCTCTTGCCTGCAATTCCTGCCTTGCAAAGCTGCTGTGGCTATCCATTGACTTTTGCTGCTCTCATTAGGAGCTTAGTCAACCTGGACAAGCCGTAAGCGACCTTAGGGCGATACACATAATAAACACGCTCATTCAATCATTAAACTGGTTGCTAAAAATATTTTCCACAACAGTGAAAGTCTGCACGCGTGCAACTTGTAGTGATTCAGGAAACTTTTTTGTGAAGATACTTGTTTTTACGGGGAAATAGGTGAAAACGTGTGAAATACTGAGACGTTCCTCGGAAATAACCAGTAACGTTTCGAAATTTTTTTACAGTCTATTTCACTTTGCCCCACATTCCCCAACTTAATTTAAAGAAGGAGTTTTTTAAAGATAAAATTTTATAAAATAGCATTAAGTCGTGCACCCTAGCTAATAAATATAAGGTGTCACTAATCCTAGAAATATATTTATTAGCTAGAGTGTGTTTCTATTTTTGGAAGAAAAATCTACTGTGAAAAATACAATTAAAAATATTTATATATAAATCAATAACATAAAGGTACTTCACCTGTAAGTAAGAAAAGTATTACACGTTTTGTTGCAATTTTAAGTTAAAACTAATGGAAAATATCACTGACTCTAAGATTATGTTTAAGTTTTCGAGTGCAGTCTCAATATGCTAGCATAAACAATAATGCTTTAGGAAAATATATTCTAAAATAATATAGAAAGTTAATCGGTGTGATAAACGGATTTTATTTTAGGACGAGTGGTAAAGCCTTTAAGATAAAAGTAATAATAAAAAAAGTTACCTTGAATTCTGAAATTTTGAATTCAAATTATGATTTTCGCAATCACGAGTTGCGACAGGGCCCTACTCATTGGGGGCTACTGTTTCTAGAAACAGCTCCTGTCCCCCCAAGCCTACCCATCCTCCTGGACGGTTACGTGTGTATAATTGTGTGTGTGTGTGTGTGCAGGCGTGTGTGTATGTGTAGGAGCGCGTGCTTGCAGGTGTAGGCTTGTGTGTGTGCGTAGACCTGTGTGTTTGCACGTAGGCGTGTGTGTATGTGTGTAAAGGCTTGTGTGTATGAGCGTGTGTGTGTATGTGTGTAAAGGCTTGTGTGTATGAGCGTGTGTGTGTATGTGTGTGTATGCGTGTGTGTGTATGTGTGTATGTGTGTGTATGCGTGTGTGTGTGTGTATATGTATGCGTGTGTGTGTGTGTGTGTGTATGAGCACGCGTGTGTGTAGGGCATGGGCGCCATCGACCAGGAGAAACAGATTCCAGGAGGCAGTGCTCGGAGCCGCGCCCGCAGGAGGCCGGTGGGCGGTGGTGCTGGTGTCCTTGGTTCAAGCTGAAAAAGGCACGGACCTCAAAAACGGTCAAGTGAGAAGAATAAGCAATCGTGATTGCTCAATAAACCAGCATTAACTGGTGATCGAGATGTTGCCCACCGTAGCAGTATATTGGGTGACTAGAATGTGTTCCCATTTTTAAAGGAAAAAATCTGCCGTGTTCAACATTATTTGAAGAAAAATATATCTTTAAATAATCTAGAAAGTAAATCAATATAATGTATGTGAATACGTTAAAATGAATGAAAAAAGTAGTGGAAGTAGCTAACTTTTGTCGGATGGCTTTTGTCTGATGTCTTTTCATCCATAAGCTTATTTCTTTCGCATTGAAATAGGCGTTCCTTATAACGCCGAAACACGTGTTTGCAGTAATCTGAAATGTGTGCTTTTTGACGTTGTTATTTCTTACTTTACTTTTCAACACAAAGGTGAATATTTATCTTAGTGTGTGATTGGTTGAAAGTTAAATGTAAATGAATGTAAAATATCATCACTGCTCCAGGTGTCTCTTACGCTAGCAACCTAGCATTGTATTACGGGACTGGAGTTTTCTCTCATTTTTTAAAGAAAATATATCCTAAACAACATTATTTTAAGAAAAGTACACTTAAAACATTGCTCGAAATAAATTAACATGATATAAGTACCTTATGTTAAGATAGTTAAAGAAAAGTATGGCACGTTTTATTTGAAAAAATAAAATAAAATAAAAGCATTGCTGTCACAATAATAAGAAAATATTGTCTTTTTGGGAACCATGGAATTATTTTACATTCCTCATAGAAAAATTTGACTCTTTGGCGTGACAGTAAAGTGAATTAAAATTTGTCACAAATAATAAAGATAGCATTTTCTTTTTCAATTTTTAAAGGCTGAATTCTGGGTGAACAATAAGTAAAGCGCGATCTACGGAGGAAAGTAGTCATATTCACGTAAGGCGTAGAGGAAAAACCTGACGTGTAAGATGAAAACTAATTGCAATTTTGAAATCAACCTGCTTACTTTAGATTTAAAAATTCAAAAAGCTAACTCAGCTTAAATTCTTTTTAAAAATGTTCCCTTATGTAATTAAACAGTGAAAACGGCTGACAACGTATTCATGTAGAAATTACGTGAAATATTGCTAAGATAAAAATGCTGGAATTTATTTATTTTTTCCAGCACTCTTTACGAAGCTGATTACTGGCGCAAAGTTTTCCAAATATCGAAATCGTTCCACATCCGTTTGTTTAGCCCATCCTGCACCTGATCCCTAAATGTCGGAGTTCACTTTTCTCCTCGCAGACGATCTCGTTAGCATATTGATCGAGCGACTGGGATCTCCCGCCACTTTAACGAGTGAACCGAAAAGACGATTCGTCCTCTGCAAAACTAAATACAGGCACTAACGATATAGCTGAGCATCTGTGCGTTTTAAACACGACGTTCATGCTCTGCAATTACTCCAGAGCCGTCTAAAGGGTAACGTAACTGAGAATGTATATGCCGGTGCCCGAAAATTCCTCTGTAAAGAGAAATGCAAGCTCGTATATGTATATGTACGCACATACTAATACTATATAACACACACACACATATATATATATATATATATATACTAGCTGACCCAGCCATGCGTTGTGTGGCGAAGTAGTTGGATTAAAATAATCTTTTACCCATAATTTTGATAGACTCAAATTAATATTTTTGATAGGCTTTAAAACAGTATAGCCGATTTTAAAGCATATGACCAACAATTAAAATTTACGACATGCATCGTGATATTTATTAAACACTCGACAATTAACAGTCCGCAAATATTCCTGTCGATTCGGGATTTTTTACCGAAAACAAATGAAAAAAAAAATGTTTTAGATTTACATTTTTTTTTTTTTTTTTTTTTTTTTTGGATGAAGTTTTGGACCCAATGTCTTGACTTTAATTATGCCCGAGATTGTTTAATGTTGTATTCTTTGTTTACGTGACTTCCATGATTTTCTGATTTTATTCAACACTGTAAAAACAATCAAGAAACGTCCTAAAAAATAATGGGCAGCGAATAGGCCCACTTTCTGCCAGTAACATATCTGCCAAAAACTAGGAACGTTTTCCACTAAAATTCAGAAACCTTTCTAAAATTATCCTGAAATCTTTCTGAAGAATTCCGAAACCTCTCCGATTCGAAACAATCATTTCACTGAAACCTTCATGGAGAGCCTAAGTAAGTTTAAAAGTAATAGCTTGGCACATTTTTCGACGCACCAAGAAAGTACCAAAATTATTATCGCAACCAAGTCTAAGAAGGACTTGCAAGCATGCACAAAGACTTCTACGTGCTTGTTACTCTTGGAAAGTTACGGAATCCAGAGACTCACTTGCTCCATTAGGAGCTACATCAATCTGGACGGGCAATGACGAAGATATTGAAGTCAATTCATCACTAAAATTCATTACCTTTCCTGAAATTATCCTGGAATCTTTTCGAAGAATTCAGTAATCTTCCTGGCTAAAAGCCAGTCGTAACGCTGCACCTTTAGAAAAACTTAGGTAAATTGAATACAAAGCTCCAAAAGCATTACGGCAAGCATGGCAAAATCTAAAACATACATGCAAGCAAGTACCATGAGACTGACTCGCATGCGCCTCCTGCAAAGCTACGGAATCCAAAGGTTCATTCACGCTCTCTGGAAGCTTTTAAGCAATGCAAACGGAACGTAATTGATTTGAAGTCGATATACTTAATAAATGCGTTCGGTTAATCTTTAAACTGGGAGCTAAAATATTTTTCGCAACAGTGAGAAGTTTTCATTTATGACGCTTCTAGCAATTCAGGAAACTTTTTGACGCAGATACTTGATTTCCAAATAAAATTGCTGATGACCTGTAAAATCCCAACTTGTTCCACGGAAATAATCAGTGACATTTCGGGTTTTTTTACAATGCATGCAAAATAGCGTGGAACACTGCTAAATAATTTTATTTCTGAGAATCGGGGAAAACACATTAGGTTTTAAACAATGTAAAAAAAAATAAGGATCTCGTAGAAATTATACTCTGTAAAATATACTCGTTCACCGTTGCAAGATGTACTGCTACATGCTGTACAGAAGGGTCTCTTTCGTAAATGGAGAAACTAAATTATGCCAGATAGCTTCGTTGCTAATTATATATCTCGTACCTCAAATGCAATCTAATAAGGATATTGTACACCGTATTTTGACAAAGTATTTAGTGAATTTCTCGGATCTGCGAAACTCGACATTTATATGAGCCTCATACGTTTTTAAAAGCAGTGGTGAGTAAGGAACGACCCGCTGCTTATCAATTTCAACTTGATTTGTAGAATTTGACATTAACATTGAAAAGTGTGGTCTGAGTACTCCTCCTTTCTACGGAGATATTGTGGATAACCATAAATATATGTAACATATTATTATTTGTAAATTTTGATTAACGTAAGAATAAAATTTTTGAGGATGAACTAACTTACAGCGCCATCTAATAATACTTTACAGAACCAAACAATCAATACACAGTTTTATTGTATCATAAACATTTTATTTGCAATAAAAAATTATAAAAACCGTCCTATCTTTTAAGTTGGACTAAATTACAGATGCGTATGAAATTTGATAAAAATCGGTTCAGTAGTTTCGGAGTTTACCCCGAACAAACATCGTGACACGAGATTTTTATATATTGTTACAAATTCTGTAAATAGTAATTATTGTAGTAACGTAACCTGTAAATGGTTTCCCGTAATGAATATACAGCCCCTTTACATTCGGCCGAAGTATACAACCCCCCTATTCTTTTTTTCTTATTTCATTCACTGATTTTATCAATGAAAGTGTAGAACGTTGTAGCATTTTCTGGAATCTTTGAGAGCTCTCTTTTCGGTGTGTATATAAACCGTTACGCTGGATAAAGAGTTAGTTTCGACTGAGAATTTGTACTGAGAGTGTGTATTAGCTCTGTTTATAGCGAGGCATTTCGCTGTGTTGTTTTCGTATTTGGAAGTAAATACGTGTGTAACCGTTAAGTTTACGGTGTTGAGTGATATTTGCTTAATTGCTGATGATTAATTTAGCAGTTGTTAACGATTTCTCTTGTACATAGTGTAAATAAAGCTCCTGTATTTTTATCAAGAACTGTGTCTTCATTTCAAGAAAGTGGAAGTCGCACCGAATCCGTTACAATATACATAGATTTATATATATATACTAGAGGACCCGACAGACGTTGTTCTGTTTAAACTTTGTAAATTGAAAATTTTCAATGAACTATCAAGTGTTTGAACCGTTTTGTTAAAAAAAATAAGTAAAAAGAAAATGTTTTAAGCTGCTTGGTTGAGCAGTTGTGTTATTAAATATTTTTTTCTCCCATACGTGTTGGAATGTTCTTTCAGCCACACTCAAAAGATAAAAAGCGTCTTCAGATCTTAAATATAAAAAACTAACTACCTATCTAGAACAAACGGGAAATCCCGCTGCAACAGCCCCCATATGAAAAATAATAAAACAATCGAAAAGATATCGTTTTAAAAAATGATAAAAGTAAAAACCATTCAGTTAATATGCGAAAATCAGTAATTCCTCCCTCCCCTCCCAATGTAAAATAAACACTTTCTTCACCTAAAATAACTAAACACTCTTTAAAAACGATATATATATATATATATATATATATATATATATATATATATATATATATATATATATATATATATATATATATATATATATATATATATATATATATATATATATATATACGAGGCGTATTTTTAAAGTAAGTTCCGTTTTGATATAAAAAAAGAACGAGTACAGAGAGAGCAAAGAAATTTATTGCACAAAAATCTACCATCCTTACGCTATTTTTTGACATTGCTCCCGTGATTTTCCAAACATTTGTCATAGCGTGGTACAGGTTTTTGTATACCTATTCATAGAAAATTGCCGCCTGTGTAGTCAGCCATGGGATAACATGTTCTCTGAGCTCATTATTGCTGTTGTGCCACAGACCACCTTGGAAAGACTTTAGATGCCGAAACAAATGAAAGATGCTGCGAGCGAGGTGAGGGCAGACCAGAGGATGTTCAAAAACGCCCAGCCAAAACCCTGTAAGAGTCCTCATGGTTGACTAAACGGGCGGTAACTTTGTACGAATAGGTATGCAAAAACCTGTACCACGCTATGACAAATGCTTGGAAAATCACGGGAGCAATGTCGAAAAATAGCGTAAGGGTGGTAGATTTTTGTGCACTAAATTACTTAGCTCTATCTGTACTCGTTCCTTTTTTATATAAAAACGGAACTTACTTTAAAAACACGCCTCGTATATATATATATATATATATATATATATATATATATATATATATATATATATATATATATATATATATATATATATATATATATATATATATATATATATACAAGTATAAGACAAAGTAATCGGAACACCCAGTAAAAATTGAGTCTTTTTTCGACCGCCCAATAAACGACCGCCACGTGTTGTAACAATTTGCCGCCAAGTGGCGGTGGTAGGTAAGGTCAACCAAGCATTTGGCAGTGTGAGGGTTGTATGGAAAATTTCTGTATTTAGCAAAGCGTGATAACGTCCGATCTCTATACTGACAGATGTCACTGGGGTTCTAGGGGGTATGTAATCCCAAGAGGGCTCCTCCCTCCCTTCCTACTCCAAAAAAGTTCAGATTTTTGTATCTTGAAAATGGCAGTTTACATTCTTTCTAGTGTATAATAATTTATACAAATGAGCAGAATGAAATATGGCATTTTCAAGGTAAAATAGTCAAAAAATTGGTATACAAGTGTTTTGGTTCAAAAGCCATAGACGTGCAGTGGACATGCACTTTTTGTAGATGAGAATCTAAAACCTACTTTTAAAGTCCACCGAACTCTCTCCTAATATTTGACGCACCGTGATAGCAGTCCTCTTAAATCCTGAAAAGGTAAGTCGAGGCTGACGAAAACATGTTTTATTATACTAAATAATTTAGTATATAAATCTTTTGGAAAACCATACAAAGTAGTTTTCGGCAAGTATTTTACTCCTGTTCAAATGCAAGAAAGATTCCCTCAATATGAGACAGAAAACTTTTTTCTCCAAGATCTTTTAAATCATTTTTATCCTGCCTCTCAAGGTTCTTCTGCTACTCCAATAAATAATCATAGAAATATTTCACATGGATTATCAACTCCCTTCACAATACAAGGAATTGATTATGCATTTAAAATTATTCCCAAAAAGACAGCAACGGGTAAAGATGGACTTGACGCAGTTATTTGAACTACCTTTCATGAGACTTTTCCATATTTTATTTGCAATTTATTCAACACCTGTTATACTCTAGGTCCTTTTCCAATTTTATTCAAGGAAAGAGTACTCATTTTGTTCCTTAAAGATGGGAAGATCCAAGAGAATTCTCTTCTTTTCGCCCTATCATACTATTACCCACTATCTCGAAAGTCTTAGAAAAAGTCATGCTTTTTCGGCTCCAAAGTTATTTTACCCTTAACGGATATCATCATCCAGATCAGTATGGTTTTGTATCAAGAAGATCCACTGAACATGATTTGGCTAATTTTTATTCTAACATTCAAAATGGTATTTGTTCCGGGGAATTAATGGTTGCGATATCAGTTTATATCGTATCAGCATTCGACAACCTGCCCTGGACCAAAATTTTATTCTGTTTGTTTCAAACAAACTGTGAATCATGAATTTATAATCTTTTTTTCCAGCTTTCTCTCAAACAGATTCATTTTCATTAATTCCGCAAAAACTTTTCTTAAAATTCCACAAACAAAAGGTTGTTTACAGGGTTCTTGTAGCGGTCCCGATCTATGGAGTTTGGTGGCAGCCTCGCTGTTATCAGCTCCATGGCCGAAACACACTAAGGTGCAAGCTTTCACTGATGACTTACTCCTTTTAGTCTACGGACGCACTAGGGAACTTCTTCAAGCTAATGCCAATTTTTCTCTCAAAATCTTCCATAATTGACTCCGATATAGTGCCTAGAAAGAGTAGTGTGCCGACCGGCGCTTTTTTCCCCACGATTCTTGAAGACAAATTGTATGAAAACCGCTAGATGGCAGTGCGGTCGAGATGTACGTTCAAATTCGCGGTGTTTACATTAGTAGACGCGGGATTTTTTTACAATTTAGTTCCGCGTTTCTTCTTTTTACCTTTATTTCGTGAATTTTTCATGAAACAGCGTTTAAGGCTTTTAATGGAGGATCAAAGTTGAACATTGGAAGAAATAAAGCTTCATCTTGTTTCGTACCAGGGTGCAAAAGTGGGTACAAAACATGCAAGGAAAAAGTTTATTTTTTTTAATGTAAGGAAAGTCCTTGAAAATTAAAAAAAAAAAAAAAAAACAGGTCGGAGTCGGTAGGTTTTCAAGCGACTCCGACTCTTCGACTGAGAAGCCCTGATAATTTTAATTAGCTTAAGAATTTCGAAGCAGTTTTATTTTGAAAATAGCGGTACCCGCAGGACTTTGCCCGGAGGAGAAAATTAAAAGGTCATTTGATTAGCTTGTACATTTACAAATAATGGATGATGAATTTCTCGCCAATTGGCTATGTTAATTCGCTCTTCTCACGTTACGGTTCCACGTCATTATAATTTCGTAATTTACTAATTTTGCTCCCGAAACTTCTTAAAATTGAAATAAAAAAAGAACAAAATCGAATTTGAAATCGCTTCGAGGTGTACACCCCCATGCTACAAACTAACTTTATCAAATTTCATGAAAATCGGCCGAAAGGTCTAGGCGCTGTCCGCGTCACAGAGATCCGGACAGAGAGACTTTCAGCTTTATTATTAGTACAGAAATAAGAGACGCGCAGTTATTGAATACTTAGGGGGCATTCATTAATTACGTAAGGATGATTTTGGCAATTTTTGATCCCCCTCCCCGCATGTAAGGGTACGTAAGATTCCCCCCCCCCTATTCTTACGTAAGATTCCATTTCGTGTTTCAAAATGATAAAATAACAAATCTTAGAATCGTTACATCACTGGAATCGTTATTAAATTCACATTATTAAATTTAACTTTTTGCGTAAAGAAATAGTTACTGAAAAGTTAGAATCTAAACTGAATGTTTTTTCAATATTTTTTTTTGATGTAATATTAATTAAAAATAAAACATGCCATACATAATGCGACTCCTTTATTATATCTTACACTATTCATTCTTTGTAAAACAAATAAAAAAACATCTTATCCTAACACGTTTCTAACCTTCCATACGCAAATGGAACATAATCTCTGCCAAATCACTTGTTGACCGCGCAATTTCTAATGTGAAATACCGACTTGGAAAATATTACGTAAGAATGAGTTTGACCCCCCCCCCCCCACAAAGATACGTAGAAGTTTTTGCAACCCCCCTCCCCCTCGGGACCCTTACATATTTAATGAATGGCCCCTTATAGTCTACTATTTTCATTGAAGATAAATTAGCATAAGGTAATTTTATGTTCTTCAAAAAATAAATGAACACCCATGTAACAAATAGCACTTATTACAGAATTTGTCTTTTGCGCAGAAATAAGTTCAATCCGAAAAACGGGGATTTTAAACTGCGAAATGAGCATGCAATCGCTGATTTAAAACGAGTCTGATTGAGGAGCATAACGTACACCTCGAGCGCAGCGCTATCTGGTTTTTCCTCAGATCTGACCTCACTTTTTCCCCGTCGATCGGCACACTACTCTTTCTAGGCACTATAACTCCGAGAACATAATCTCAAAGCTTCAGAAAGCAAAACAATGGCTCTTCCTTTCAAAGTTCCTCGCAGTCTGGTTCGTCCACCCATTTTACGTCTTGGTGACAAGTTTATTAAACGAACAAAAGTTTTGAAGTATCTTGGCCTATATTTTAATCAATTTCTAACGTGGAATGCTCACATAGATTGGATTAAGCACTGAACTTTCTACAAACAAAGCTGTCTGCAACGCCTAGCAAGTAGAAACTGGGAGATTCGAATGGCAGAAAGAAGACTGATTTACACTCAAATTTTTGAAAGTACTATACTTTATGCAGCAGAATTGCGGGGTAGATGTTTACCAGTTAAATTAGAAAAGCAATTACTAATTCTTCAACGCAGGACACTTCTCACTATAACCGAAGCATACAGAACTTGCTCGCACATCGCTTTGCAAACCTGAACTGGTTAATTAACTGGTATTTCTCCAATAGAACTAACAGTAAGGGAAAAAGTATGGATTTGGAAAATAGGAATAGAATCAGCAGAGATTATTCTAGATAGAACTACTTATTCACCTTCAGATTTTGAAACTCCTGTACCTAAATGGTTTTCCAATTCACATTTACAAATTAAAGAACATCCAATCTCAACGAATTCCAATTCTGCAAATCTTTCATTTCATCCCTTATACACAGATGGTTCTCGCACTTCCACTTGTACAGCATCAGCATAAGCATATGCTTAGTTTGAGAGCGAAATTCTTTCATCGTCTTGAAGTATCCGTCTTCATCCCAATAATAGTATTTTTCAAGCAGAATTATTTGCTATTCATCAAACATTAAAATTCTCGAATTCACTTAACGCTGATTCCATTCAAATTTTTTCGAATAGTCAGTCTTCTCTCTTAGCAACTAAAAATCCTCTTCAACGGAATAAAACAGTATCTGATATCCAACAGTCATTAACAGTAATTTTTCTGTCTCAATTCATTGGGTAAAAGGGCATTCTGGGGACGTCGGCAACGATCTGGCTGATCGCTTAGCAAGAACTGCAGCTGACGACCCGCAATTTCCTTCTTCATCTATTCCCCTTCCAAAATCTTCACTAATTTCGTACATTAAAAAACAAACATTAGATTACTGGCAAATTAGGTGGAATGAAGCGGATACTGGACGTAGTCTTCGAATTCTTCCCCACAGTTCGTTTTTCTCCCCGCATTAAGTAAGGTTGAGACAATTTTCCTTTCTAGCCATGGCCCATTCCCACAATATCTTCACAGATTTAACCTTCTGATTCTGCTAATTGCTTTTGTGGAGAATTAGGTTCTCTGGAACATTACATTTTCTTCTGTCCACTAACATCGCATTTGCATATCAGACGTAATCATAGTCTTTCACTCAATAAAAACATATTATTCGCCTTTTCACAACATCATACCCGCATCAGACTTAACTCGATTTTCAGTCTCTTGGCTAATGACGGCTTCGCGTTTCAAGGCGTGGACTAATACACATATTTTTTCTATTTTCAACAGTTAATATCGTTTAAATTTAGTTTTTTTTTTCTGCACTTTAACACGTTATCTTCTGTGAAGCAACAACTCTCTAGTGCCGTTTATGTTTTATTGTATCATTGTAAAGCTTTTATGCATTGGTTTTGTGTATTTTATTACATATATTGATGTTAAATTACCAAAATTTTTGTCAAGAGCAAATCAAAATTGTAACAGATAATAATGTAATATTTTATGTATTTAAATAAAGTTCCTCAGAGACCCACTTGCTCAGATTTATCTGAGTAATTAAAACCGATAAACCGAGCAATTGGTAGGTGCGGGTGGTCTCTGAGGGTGTCAAACGTCAAATGCTTGTATTGTGCGTTGGATGATAGTTTTTTTTTTTTTTTTTTTTTTTTTTTTTTTTTTTTTTTTTGTCAATATCAACTAATACTTTTAACTCATCACCTAAATAAAACATATAAAATAAATGATATACAGTATAATGAAAAAGAAAATTATTGCAAAGCATATTTTTTTCAACATTTCAATAAAGCAAAAAAGAGTCACACCTTTTTTTTTTTTTTTTTTTTACTAAAATGGAGAAGAAATAAAAAAAATCCTAGCAAAGAATTTCCTCAAATGCTTGGTTTTAAATTACATATTAAAAAAGCCCTTTGGAGTTTCGGAAATTCAAGAACTAACCTTTTTCCGAGAACGCCATTGCCATCTAGCGGGAGAGAATGAAAATCCAATTGAACCTTTTTTCGGTAAGTCAGAGGATTCAGATGACTTCGGGAAAAGCAAATTTTAGGAAAATCTACCACCTATCATGAATCAATACTTTTTTTTTTAATCTTTTTTTTTTTTTTTCTGGAAAACTAGTAGTGGAAAACCGCATCTTTCAGGGCTTCGGGATTTTTTCTAGCATTTTTTCTCCTGCAACTCTCCGGGATTTTTTCTAGTATTATAATTTGGAGGGCAAAAAGCATTAAATATGAATTAATCCTTGTTGTTTATTATTTCATCCGTTATATTTCCATGTTTGTTGCGTAAAAGCTGTCAAATACAAACTCGTAGATTCAAGAAAAACGGGATTGAAAAGTCTTAACTTTTTTTAAATCGGTGCTTTACACCCAAAATCAGCCATTAATTTCTCTGCACAAATGTTCTCCCATTTTTCCATTTTGAATAAGTGTTAAGTTTCTTTCGAAAGGTTCAAAAGAACATTTCACTAAAAAAAATCTGTGTTTTTTTTTTTTTCACATATTCTAAATTTAAACTAAATGAACACAAATGTTCACGAATGGAATTGCATTTAATGTTTCCCCTTCCCCATCGGCATTTGAAGAAGAAAAGAATTGAATTTATACATGAGTAAATAGTAAAATAATTAATGAAACAAAAAAGTTTTAACATACCATGTTTTTAAAATTAACTGAAAGGTATGAAATAATTTCTTAAAGCTTCGTGTAGATTTAAAGCGCCATGCAGTTTCAGAATTTCATACAGATTGTCTGCGAAATTTGTGATTGCGAGTTTTTAATAGCCAACAAAATACTTGTAAGCTTTAAAAGAAAATGCATTTATAATTTAACTAAGAATTGATGCATTCATAATTTAACTAACAATGAGCATTTATAATTTAACTAACAATGATATAACTCTGCAAATATTATTAACTAAAGTGTAAGTTCTCTCATTTCTAGCTTTCCCGATACATTGTTATTACGTTGTTGCACGATAAATAACATTGATTATTATCGATTGAAAACATTAATGGACAAAAATTGCTTCAAAAAACATAAATGTGTTAAAAATACACGAAAGCGTATGAGTAGTTTTCACGGACTTACACTTCAAAAACGTTGTTTCTGAAGTACCAACCCCTTGCATAGACTGCATACACAGCCAGATTTACCGAACATGGGCCCCCGGGTTTTGAATCAAACCCAACCACTGCAATACATCATAAAAGTACACATTTTATATCAGTAATATATACTTTTCATAGCAATCAAATAATTAATAAGTAATAGTACCTGACAAATAACAGCAATATCTAACGAACCACTTTATAAAATTTTAAAAAATTCATTCATACCCCTAGATTCGTCACTGTTCATTTTGCCTTCCCCATGAAATGCATTTTATTAGTAATAGTAGCAGTATTAATTATGAGCCTCCTAAAATTTGGTCCCCCAAAGCTACGGTTCTTAAAGGAGTTAGTAGTAGAGGCCCTGGGTTTGGAACACACCAGGAAACAATACAAATAAAGTGGCTAGTACGGAAAGGAATCAAATATAGGGGAGGACTTCCCTCACCTTTTTAGCTTATCTGAAATGTACTATGCATATATAGAAGGCTTATTTAAATTGTTTATTTTTTCTCTCTTAAAAATAATTTATTCTTCTCTGCATAATTATCGTGTCTTTGAGATATTATCTTTATGCGTACCTACATATAAAGCTTGTTTTGGAGGCTTGAAATGTACAAAAGCATTTAAGACTATAATGGTATTCAATCCATAAAAAAGACTACTTAATAATGAAATGGAATACGGCAGGAGAATAAGAGATGTATGCTGTTTTGAATTTTTACTTTTTGAATGTTTGACATCTGAATTTCAAAAACTCAACGCCCTTAAATGCAATATTTTTTTTAACTTCCAACTGCTCTCTCCTCCCACCATTTTCTAAGATGACTAACTTATTTACACGACTTCTTATTTAAACATAAACTGGCAAGGTGGGTTGACTTGCAATCCAAAAATTGAACTTTTGCTTTCAACACATTTTGTAGTGTTTACATGCTTGGCTTTTTATACATACGTATTGCACTTTCAGAACTGATTCAGTTGTATTTGTGTGATAAAAAAAAATACATTAGGAAAATTTTCCACTTTAATTTGCTAACATTTGTGGTGTGGGCAAAAAAATGTATTGCTGTGGTTACATACGCTCCATCAGACTCCATTACAAAAAAAAAAATTCTACACAAGGTAAGAGTTAAAGTATCAGCATAATTTAAGTTTATTAAAACCAGTTAAAGCTAAACTGCATCGTTAAAACCTAAAGTGATCAATGATGCAAAATCTACACACACATATTGGAGAATTTCAACATTCACCGGTGACGCTGCAAAAATTTTCGACCTTTCACCGATGTCTTTGTTACGTGAATGTTGAAGGGACTTCTTTGTAATGCATTGAATTATGCATCCCGAAGCCCCTCGTGCCTACCGCGTTTGCAGTTTACCAGTTTCAGGTGCCCAAAATGACTCGGGCAAATGGGGCCACAGGGACAGTTCAACCCCGACTCGACCCCATAGGAAAAGAGGCGCTTTTCCCGAGAGTCTGAAACCGACAACATAGCTGTGTTTATGCCAGGTGTGATTACAAAGTTTTATTACAATATTTACTTACTTTTGAGTCAGAGGGATGTTTTACGTTAATAATGCAACATGGAGGAGGTGCATAATTCAAATTACAAACGGATGCAAGTTTCTTGTATCCATGGAGATGAAAAATTGCACAATTTCACAACGTTCAATCAACAAATTATAAAATAGTGGTCAAATGGAATGAATGAGCAGTAAAATTATTGTGCAAGCCACAAAATTTATCAATTTAAAATGGAAAAAATTCCAAAGAAATTTATTCAACATTCAACGGTGAATGTCGACATTTATAAGGTTTCGATCTTTTACAGTATCGTATTTACCCGGCAGCCGAAAGTCTTTCAGCAGCCTGCAACGTAAATTAAAAATCCCAAAAATAGTCTGCAAGATAAACAGACAGATTAATCATCAAACCTAAATGAGCAGTAAGAGTTGCCTAAAAATAAGATGCTACTCTTAAAAAATATAAGTACATATTATCAATGGATAACATCCCAGAAAATACGGTGCAAATTTTAGCTCACTGAAATTTGAGAATATTTTTCTCTGTTAAACATTTAATGTTTTTTTTTTTTTTTTTTCATTCCCAATAAAGAAACAGCCTGCAGACTTGTGACGTACGACCCAGTGTCGCGCTGCTACCGGGCATATATATACGTTAGACTTACGACTTAAAAGTGTTTTGCAAATTATTTCATCTCCCGTGATTGCGATTATGAACATTCGTGCCCTGATAACTAAAAAACTATTGTTGCAGATGACTCGTTAAAAAAGTTTTTAAAAGTTCTAACCCTAAATTTTGAACTATCTTTCAAAAAAAGTTCTGACTCCCAAATTATGAACTTTTGTGTCTTGATTACTAAAACACTATTCTTGTATATGACTCTTTAAAAAAGTTTAACTCAGTTCTAACCTTAAATTATGAACTCTCTTTAAAAAAAAGTTCTGACTCCCAAATTAAGAACATTTGTGTCATGATTACTAAAAAACTATTGTTGCAGATAAATCTTTAAAAAAGTTTAACAAAGTTCTAACCCCCAAATTATGAACTTTCTTTAAAAAAAAGTTTTAACCCCGAATTAAGAACTTTTGTGCCTTGATTACTAACAACTATCGTTGCAGATGAATCTTTAAAAAAGTATAACAAAATTCTAACCCCAAATTATGAACTTTCTTAAAAAAAGTTCTAACCCCGAATTAGGAACTTTTGTGCCCTGATCACTGAAAAATTATTGTTGATGATGACTCTTAAAAAAAGTTTCAAAATGCTCTAACCCCGACATTATGAACTTTGTTTTAAAAAAGCTCTGACTCCCAAATTATGAGCTTTTGAGCTCTGATTACTATAAAAGTATTGCTGCAGATGACTCTTGAGATAAAGTTTTCTAACGTTTGACTGAATTTTTGAGATTTTATTCCATTTTTTCAATGTTTCAAATACGCCCATAGATGCGTTTTACAAATATCTCTGTGAGCGCTTCACACGTGCAGAAAGAAAAGCGACCTCACCTGGTATACGGAAGGACCAGTAATCTCTGCGGTCGCCCTTGCGCCCCAGCAGGCTCTCCCTCGACGCGTTGGTGCTGCTGCCCTGCGACATGCCCCTTCCACCTGGCAGACAGCCACGTGTTCGGACCCACGCAAAAATAGAACCCAACAAGAGGGCGCTATGGCAGGTGAAAGAGCGCTGAGAGGGGAGGGGGGTTCGAGTGACGGACAGAATGAGAATTATTGAACGGTCGGCTGACCGCACGATTCGTCCTCAAAATTGTTCGTGATTATTCCTGAAAGTAAAATCTCACCTTGACGAAAGGAATGACAGAAATGAAAGTTTTCGAAACAGAAAAAGTATTTAATGTACGGTGTTAAAATTGTAGGGAATGTTGACCCAAGTTCTCGTGAAATGCCTTTGAGCGTCATTTTTATTTTGATAGACTAAGTATTATGGGTAATTTTTAGTAAGCCACATTAGTTAAGTATGATTGATAACTGGTACAGTTTGAGATGGAGCATTCTTATTCTTTCGCTGCAATGAACAAGCAAGTTCAGGTTCAAACCCGAAAATTGTATTTGAAGCACTTGAGAAGAGGGTAAGTGACAAAGTTAAAAATTCGGAGATACCTAGTACAATGGTGGCAGTCCTAGTGGGTGCTGCTACACAGCTTGATTTGAAAACATTTTTCAACGAAAGACTACCGAGGGTTTGAACTTTGCACGCGTTTTACTCAAAACTATTTTGAGCCAAGAGACGGTACTAGTAGTGTAGTCCTGGTACTTGCTACTAAATGGCCTGATTTAAAAACACTTTTCAAAGAAAGCCTACCTAAGGTTTGAACTTATCGTGCGTTCTACTGAAAGCTGTTTTGGGACAAGAGACGGTACTAGAGTAGAACTGGTAGGTGCTGCTCTCCAGCATGTTTAAAAAAAAAATCTTCAATGAAAGTCTACCTAATGTTTGAACTTAGCACAAATTTTACTTAAAACTGCTTTGAGGCAAGAGACGGTACCAGCAACCCTGATACGTACTACACTCCTGATTTAAAAATACATTTCAATGAAAGCCTACCTAAAGTTTGAACTTGCCATGCGTTTTACTTAAACTGTTTTGGGGCAGGAGACCGTAGAAGCCATGGTAAGTGCTTCTGCACGACCTGATTTAAAAATACTTTTCAGTGAAAGTTTACCTGGGGTTTGAACTTTGCACGCGTTTTACTCAAAACTGACTTGCGGCAAGAGACGGTACTGGTAGTCCTGGTAGGTGCTGCAGTATAGTATCTTTTGTAAAAGCTTTTCAATGAAAACCTAATTAGGGTTTAAACTTTGCAGCCGTTTTATGCAAATTTCAATTTCATCCCTTTGCTTCTTCCTGTCCAATTGCTGTTCTGTGATTCGACAAAATAGGGGTAAAGCCGATACCGTAAAAGTGAGGCTACTTGAGCCTCCAGGGGTTACTTGAACCCACGCGAAAAAAGATGTTTAAAATCCGTCCTGGTCCTATAAAACTCAATGTATAGACTTCAAAAACTTTCTCAATGACAGGTAGCAGTATTAGGTAGAGGCTGGAGCCTGTAACAAAGTTTCTGCTATTCCCGCCTTTTTCTGATTGAGGTCATGATTGCAAGTTGTCTAAATAGTTGTTTTTAGTGTGTGCAATCTTTAAAATGTAAGTTCATGGAAACTCTGATGCTATCAAGAAAAGATAGTTTTATGTTTGCATTTTATTTCTTAATAAAATAACAGTGTTTCAAAGTTATAGTTATATAATTAACACAGTAACTAATATAAGTTAGTAAAAGTGCACTGCTTGCCTTAAAATGGGGTTACTTGAACCCAGCGTTCAAGCAGCTCCAGACCACATTTCATCACTAAATTATGTTAAATATGGTTTGTAATATTTTAAAATAAAGAGGGTAGTTACTATTTATACCCGTTTATTTGCAGATCTGGGAATAAAAAGGGTCCGAAAGTAACGTAACCTGTAAATAGCTTGTTGTAATGTAGGTACAACCCCCTAACATTCGACTAAAGTATACGGTTCCCCCATTTCTGAATGATAAAATTTGTGAATGGAATAAAAAGAAAATATGGGAAAGTGGTAGAATGGTGTAGGATTTTCTGGAATATTTGAGAGCTCTCTTTCGAGGTTTATAAATAACCATGCGGCGAGTTCAAAGTCAGACTGGTCTGAGCCATTGCGCTGAGAGCATGTATTTGGCTCTGTGTGTATTAGCCATTGCGCAGTGTTTTTGCTTATTTTGAAGTAAATACGTATGCGGCCGTTGAGTTTACGGTATTTAATTGATATTTACTTAATTGCTGATGATTGATTTAGCAGTTGTAACTACATTTCCTGTACATAGTGGTAACTAAATCTCCTGTGTTTTCTTAAGAACTGTGTCGTCATTTAAAGAAAGTTTGAAGCTGCACGGAACTCGTAACAATATAGTTGTATTAAGTACCGAAAAAAACCCCCCACATTATTATTGTTCATCTCTTTCTTCAAAGTACAAAAGTAAACTTGAAGTGGCCCCTACTGAAGCAATGGCCACTATAGTAAGTAAAATTAAGCCAAAAAATGGCCAAACCCAAACATCCAAAAAAAAAAAGTTAAACCTCTTGCAAATTACTCCTCACCCTACCAGCAAGAAGGGGTAAAAAGTCGCAGCATTTTGATCGTCGGATTTGGGTGAAAAGAAAGAGAGATGAAATAATCCTTTTTTTTTTTTAAATAATTTCTATTAATTAAAAAAATTACTAAACATCGCAGAAACCACACTCTATAATGGTAAAATAATAAACTCCAATAGACAAAAACGCTAAATAACCGGAGTGCACAGGCAGGGGGGAGGGGGTTCCATGGCGCAGATTGCGCCTATGGAATTTTTAAGGCAGTTTCTTCAAGGGATATTCCTTTCTCTTTTGAGGGCTTTTATTCTGGATGGGTACACTGTTACACTTGAGGGGTGAGCCATCGATCGGAGGTGGGACTGTGTAATTTGCATTCCAAAATCAACGATTGCAGTGAAGTTCACAAAGAAATTTCACTGGTTTTAAACTTTTTCGAAGCACAAAACGCTCAGTGTTCTAGAAGACTTTCTGTGCCTCATATCTTGTGCTTGCTTTGAGGGGTTCATTGGATGATTGGGTATGTTTAAAAAGTCTGAAAGCGGACTAAAGTGCTCAACTATATGCACAAACTGTGTTAGACATAGCTGCAACAGTAACGATTTCGCCGAGGATCTAGATACCGAAAAAGATCTTGATAACGAAGACTTTTTGTTATAAGCTTATCAGAAATCATTTGAAAACTCCAGCTCTGACGGAAAGTTATTAATATCAATCTACAGTCGGACTTCCATATCCATATATCGAAGTAGCAAATTGCAGGAATAAAATTCGATGTATAGAAATTTCGATATATAGAAACGATCTTATTTTATCCTAAAAATCTCCTAAAACATTGAAATTAAAGCTAATTTTCGTGCATGAAACCTAATTTCTAATTTATACGTGCATCGGATTAAAATGAAAGTTAATAATTAAAAAAATAACAGAAGTTACATTTTTCCGCCTTCATACATCTTCATTCTTCGGCAATTCAACTTGATCCGCAACATTGGGGATTTTCGTTTTGACAAATCGAGAGAAAAGTAAAAAATTAATCGACTTAACTTGAATGATTTTTACTGCAGCTAAAACGACTAGGAACGATAATCAACAGTCTAAAGGGATGACTTGAAACTGATTTTACAATGTTACTGGTTACAACTAAGATATTTGAAATAAACTTGAGGGACTTTAAAAATTCTAGAACGAAACAACGACCTTCTACACATCCCTCAACCCCAGATTCCTTATGAGTTTCTTAGCAACCTATAGTGAACATAATTTTCTCCCCTAACCTTTATTTTTCATGAGACAAATAGTCTAAAGAGGAAGAAAAATCTACGAATGTCTCGAAAAAAAGTTCGATATATAGAGATTTTTTCGATATATAGAAACAATTTTTCCATGTAATGAACATGGAAATTTGCTGGGATTTCCATACATAGAAAATTTTGATGTGTGGAAGTTCGATATATGGAGGTTCGACTGTAATTGCGTATTTGATACATGCTTGTATATATAACGTAAACTAAAAATTTTCACTATAAATACCGCAAAAAAGCAATCTATCCTAATATTATAAAGAGAAAGACCTGATTTTTGTGTGTTTATATGTTCGAGGCAATCTCTGGAACCGTTATAGCTATTTGAAAAATTCTTTCAGTATATGAAAGGTGCATTGTTACTGAGTGACATAGGCTAAAAATTATGCTTCTATGCATTTATACTATTTTTTTAAACCAATAGTTTGTTTACGCGACCAGTTTATGTTTCGTACCAGTTTATTCTTATAAACGTAAACACAAGCAACGATTGTCCCGCCTTTGCACTCCCAAAATAGTTAATGGTTATCGTCGAATTGAACGATGAGGAATGGAAACGACTCAAAGAAAACGTTCACGAGGTCAGCATAAGAGCCGTCAAAATTTAACATGTATGTGAGATTGCTGAGGATAAGGTATATGGCATTCCATTCGCCGTGGGCATTGCTTCGAGCAAATTAGCTTTTGAATTCAATTAGTGCAGATAGCCGATATTAATCTGTTTCCTAAAAGATCTAATTTTGCATGCATTTCGGGATATCCTTTGAGGTTTTTAGCCTACTTTCCCAGTAAAAGTCAGAAAAAGAAGAAAAAAGCATGAAAGAAGGCTTAATGCATCTTAAAAATATCGCAAAAAACAAAAAAAAAAGTCAAAAATAAATAAAATAATTAAATAAATATTGAAAAATTAAAAATTGGAAAGTAGGGTATTGAGATGGGGAAAAATGTCTGTCGGTCTGTTCCCCCCCCCCCCCCCCCTAATAACTTTTGAATAAATAGTCCGATTCGAACAAACTTTTTTTTTTGTAGTAAGTTACCGCCCTAAAGCCAGGGCTAAGGCAGAAATACTTAAAATACACCGCCAGCTCAGTTATTCCATCCGAGGACTGCAGTTTCGTGCTTTTTAGCACTCATCAGCCCGGAATAGGAATCACATGAGCTGGAGGTGAAAATTCTCTTAAAGGAGCCAAGAGAGCCAAACAAACTGGTAGCTAATGCAGAATTAGCAAACCAGATGAGCGACCGCAACAATGGTGCGGTTCAACTCAAAGATTGATGGCAAAGCTTTGCCATCAATAGTTTTGGGGAGGACTTCATATAGCAACATTACAGCTTCCAAAATCTTAAGACCAAAAAAAAAATTTTTTTTTTTTTTTTTGAATAGTTCAATGAAAATGAAAAGATAAGCGAATGTCCTTTTCTGATGGGAGAAATAAAAATAAAAAAATGAACATTAAATACAAATAGTACAGTTGTCACTGGAGTGCTGAAAATATGTCTAAATTCACTATTTGACTGAAAACCATTTGGGCAAGTATATAAATGGAAATATAGGCTAAACGAGCTATGCAATCAGCTGCAACACTTATAATAATTGACGATTATTTTTAAAAATTATAACCTAAAACAAAGGAAACCCTCCTCCCCCATTTGCGCTAACAGAACGATCTACTCGTTATAATTTGTTTTCTTTCTTTTCAGAATGTTAATTTTCAATTTGCGTGATTTCGAAAACTAGATATTTTGTGTTGTTACAGACGAAAGATTTTGAAGAACCTTCTGAATTCACACGTTCATTGGCAAAATTGTAAAAATCCTTTAACCGTAAAAACTGACGAATTTTCGTAAAAATTACAAAAATCTGCAGGTAAGAGTGAATTACATATAGGGAAGGATTTGCCTACAAGATAAACAAGCTATAGCTTAGGGCCACTACTTTGAAGTGGGCCCGTAACTCGCAAAAAAAATGCATCATTCGCTCCTTAAAAAATGGAAAGTGCTTGAAAAAAACTAATTTTATTTTCAAGAACTTGAAAGCCTTGAATATTTGGAAACGTATGGCTACAAACCTTAAATTTTAAAATTTCTAACAAATGGTAGGGGGAGGAATGCCAAAATATGTCAAATTCAGCTCCTTGCTACATCCATTCAGCTCCTTGCTAACATCATTGTTAATCTGTTTAGCATAGAAAAAAAAAATGATACACTACCTCCATTCCTTTTCGTTTTCTGTGTTGCTTATAATTAAAAAAAAGGTTATTGTAATGAAAACTCTATAGTTCATTTTTTCATTTAAACTTGAAATAGCTGTTTTTTTACTAAGTTTGAACAGTACTGTACAACTGTATAACCTAGTACTCAATTTCAGAGACTTTAAAGTGCAAATGAGTTGCCTTAAATTATTAAATGTTCTAAAATCCTTGAAAAGAATTGGAAGAATTGGCGCAGTATAACCTACTAAGGCTTGTGCGAAAACACCCAATCTAACCAACCAAACCTTAAAAATAATTAGACAAATCTTTGAAACTCCTGAGCAAACTGTGCTTCAATTTTATTTCTTATCAAGTGTATAAATTATGAATTGTTCAAATAAGTAGTATGTTTCTCTCATGTTACTTATTTTCTAAATCTGTACACCATTTCTTTTAAAGTATTAACTTACACCACAAAGCACATTTAAATCATAAAACTTTTTTTTAAAAAATTTGTCTATATTTTCCTGAGATTTTCGTCTATCCATTTATATCCTAACCTTTATAAGGCTTCAAAATGCAGAATTTTATATCCATTTTACAAAATATCATCCGGGGGAGAAACCCCTGGACCCCCTAAAAATTGGAGATATTCTATATCCAACTTAAAAGGGAGCTCTGCGTCACTCTTGATATCAGTCACCCCTCTTAAGGTCAATTCAAAAAGGATAGCATGAAAACACATATTAATGAAAACGACACACAAAAAAAAAGATAAAGCATGGCCTTATTCATCACAGGAAAACAGACCAAAACATGGGGGGGAGGGCAATTAAAAATGTTGCTCAAAAACGATCCTGCCCCTCCCCCCCCCCCCCCCCCCCAGGAACTTAGTCCTAAATCCGCCTATAAAATAGCGACGTAGATCAGCAGTGGACGGAATTTAAGGATAAACTTGCTAAAACGGTTGGGGATTATGTTCCATTTAGGAGAAAAGGTATTAGTACCAAAATTTGGCCCATGTGGTTCTCCAGGGAGACTAAAGAAGTTCTTAATTATAAGCCGCTTTTCGTCAGTTTAGAAACTTGTCAAAGTGCGGAGAGGCTCCAGTATGGTAAGGCAAGGCGAAATTTTATGTATACGGATTCAGAAAAGGAATTAGAGCAAAGGCTGGCAGATGACATTGATGGGAACCCTAAGAGGTCTTTTGCTTACGCTAATTCTGGGAAAGCTAGAAACAGTCAAATAGGGCCTTTGGTTGATGAGTATGGAAATTTAATCCAAAACGATAGGGATATTGCAAATGTTCTAAATAACTTTTTTTCCAGTGTGTTTAACGATAACTGTATCTCAACAGTTGACACTAACAAGACTCAAGCTATTATACAGCTAGAGGATTTTGTATTTTCCAGGGAGGAGGTTTTATTTCATTTGAAAAAGATTAAAGCAACTAAAGCTCCGGGACCAGACAATACTTATCCAAAGATTTTAGTTGAATGTGCAGAGGAATTAGTGGATGTTATTTTGAATATTTTCAATGCTTCTTATAACTCGGGGACGGTGCCAGAGGACTGGAAGCTGGCTAACATAACGCCACTCTCCAAGAAGGGGTCTAATGCTGTGGGAATTATAGACCTGTAAGTTTGACTTCAGTGATTTGTAAGATTTTCGAAACTTTGATCAAAATTAAGATCATGAAGTTCTTAGAGACTAATATGGTTTCAGGAAAGATAAATTCTGTACTACTAATTTATTGCATTTCTACGACAAGGTTACCTCAGCTTTAGATAACAAAAAATGTGTGGATGTTGTTTATATTGATTTTCAAAAAGCTTTCGACAAGGTACCGCATGTTGCTCTTCTCAGCAAGTTAGCTGACATAGGAATAGGAGGAAAAATTTTACTTTGGGTTAGAAATTGGCTGACTGGAAGGAAAAGAGTAGTTGTGAGGGGAAATCATTCTAAATAAAGTGATATTTTGAACGGGGTTCCTCAGGGTTCAGTTTTAGGGACTCTCTTGTTTATTATATTTACGAATGACATCAATGAGAATATTTCTGGAAGCATGAATTGTTTTGCTGATGATGTAAAAGTTATAGGGATTGTCGAAAATGAAGAACAAGTAAAACAGCTTCAAAAGGATTTAGATCATATTACTAAGTGGGCAGATAAATGGGATATGGCAGTTAATGTAGGGAAATGTCAAGTGCTACACTTAGGTCATGGAAATAAGCGTATGAGATATCGTTAACAGGGTTCAGTCATAAATCAGGCAGAAAATGTTATGGATCTGGGTATCTTAATAAATCAGGACTTCAAGTTTAGTCAACAGTGCAGTATTGCTAGTAACAAAGCCAACAAAATGCTTGGGTTTATCAACAGATCTATTTCGAACAAATCTAAGAAGGTTCTTCTGCCTTTATATAGGAGTTTAGTAAGACCTCATTTGGAGTACGCTGTTCAGTTTTGGTCGCCTTATCTGAAGAAAGATATTTTTGTATTGGAAAGGGTTCAAAGAAGGGTAACTAAATTAGTAAGGAGATTCTCTCAGATTTAGATTATGATACCAGACTTAATAGGCTTAACATGTATAGCCTGGAGCAAAGGAGAGTCAGAGGGGACATGATTCAGTTATTTAAATTTATCAAAATGAAAGATGTAAATGGATTAAATTTTTGCGGGGAAAGCAGGACAAGGGGTCATTGTTTTAAGCTATTTAAATCTCAGGCTAACTTGGAAATTAGGAAAAACTACTACTAGCAGGGTCGTGGGCACTTGGAATAGCTTACCGGAAGAGGCGGTAATGAGCAAGGGGGTGGATAGCTTTAAGAGGGCCATTGATCTTCATCGGGGACTAATTGACTAGGACCAGCCTAGCTGGGCCCAGAGCCTGTTGCTGGTCGTCACATTTGTATTTGTAAATTGACACACAAATAAATAAGAGAGGAATAAGGATTAATTTTTAGCTCCAACTGCTCAAAGTTTTTGACACGTATATAGTTTTTTTTTTTTTTCTTTTAGTATGGAGCATTGAAAAAATAAGGTGAAGTTTTGTGATGGTAACATTATTCTATTTCTGAAATACATTTACACTAAACGTAATAAAATACCAGAATTTTTTTATTTTTTAAATACTAAGCACTTTTTATAATGCACTCAAAATGACAAAATAACTTTTCTGGGTCAGAGAGGACAATCTCTGTATTCTTGTAGTTTTTAATTATTTCAAGAAAATGACACCACAATCGAAGAAAAGTGCGGCTCAAGTCATTTCAAACCAAACTTTCCCATTAAGAAAAATATGCATGTTTCAACACACAAATGTATGATTGAAAGCTAGATAATGATAAGAAGTTCTGTGCATGACTTGAACTGCACTTTTCTCGGTTTGTGGTGTCATTTTCTAGGAATAATTGAAATCTATAGGAATAGTGAAACTGTCCTTTCATACCCAAAGAGTTACTTTGTCCTTTTGAGTGCATTATGAAAAGTGCTTAGTATTTTTTTTTAAATTCTCTTATATGTGTCTTTATTTGTCATCATCAGCTATACAATTTGAATATGGTCGATTAATAAAAAAGATTAGACAGCCATGAAAATCTATATCAGCAAATTTTTATTTGTACAAAATTTAGTTACAGGAAAGCTTAAATTTATAAAATATTTACAACTGATCATTAATTACAAAAATATCAACAATTCCTCTGAACGTGACACTTTTGACTCAGCAATGCCTAAGACCTAATACTGCAGAGATAAGAAAAGAATTGTACACAAACCAGTGATATGATACTTTATTGCTTTCAATACGTATGTCTGGAATTTGTTGGGGGGTGGGGGAAAATCTTCATAATTTTAAAGCATTAAGTTTAAACTGTTTTCTTGTATAATGTTGTTTTTTAGACCAAAACGAATGTATACAGAGCACAGAAGATAAACTATTTCAGTCTATTTTTATGCAATTAAAGTGTCAGAGGGAAAAAAGAGAGAATGTCTTTAATAACAAAAGATTGAAATTTGAAAGTACTCAATTAAATTCTGTGGAGAAAAAATGGAAGAGTAAAAATAATAGGGGTTTTTAAAACTGAAAGTTCCCACTTTAAAATTGTCCAGCGACGAAACTATTGCTCAGAAATTAACGTAATTTTGTGTACTACATAATGAATGGATGGGAATAGTTTGAGAGAATAAAAAAAATAGTTCAAAATTTCGCCACCGCAGATCGCATTTATCATACATTTACGATGGTTTCAGCTGGCTGCCTAGTAATCAGAGATGTCCGGACTGCAATGGGGAGGTCCTATGTACGAATCCCAGCACAGGCATGGATGCAATTTCTCTCTCCTGCCTTTGTCATTCCTTTGTGTTGTTGTGCTGTGAATGGTTGCCTACCCCAGGGGCTCCCAAACGTTTTCTACTCGCAGCACCCTTTGAAGAAATATAATTTTTTCGCGGCACCCAAGTCTATTCTTATTACATTTACATGCATTACTATTAATATATATATAAAAATTGACTCTGTGTGATTTTTGGCAAAAATCTTGCAAATCAAGTGGCCGATTGAGCACCATAAAAGAAATCGCTTGGAGTTAGATCCGGAGAGGCCACGGAAGAAAGTGAGTGTCGTTATCAGAATCTTCCACGTCATTGTCCACGAATCCAACAACTAGAAAGCTTGTTATTGAGGAGATGGAGAATGTCTGTCAGATAATGAGGGGGGCCGAGGGGTTTGGTTGGAAAATGAACGACCATTGTTCATGACATGTAACAGCGAGTGACAGAAGAATTAGTCTTAAGACTTGATATAAGCTCCAATAAAAATTTCACATATCTAACTTTTGGGAAACAAAGTTTCTTTCTTCAGTAAATCCAACGGTGTTGATATATTGGTAATATGTTTCTTTAATAAGTCTTGCAAGCTCTGGAGGGAACTGTCACAAAACCTGGTGATTTTGCGCCACCCCTCCCCAATCTTTTAGCACCCCAAGGGTGCCACAGCACCCAGTTTGAGAAACCATGGCCTACCCTATAGGCGGGTCCTTATGACATGTGTGTACTGTGGATGTCAGATTTTACACCAAATTACAGTAGTTGGAAAAACGAAGCAGTGCACCTTAAATTGCCAGCCGAGCTGGCACAAGACAACAACAATGGTATTAAAGCAAATCTTTCATCAGAGTATCTTCAACATGATGTCTATCATTTTTGTCTACCTTCTGGAATCGTGAAATTGCATGTTCTACAGTTGACTGCAGGATGATATGGGAAATGCTACGAACATATCGTGATATGCTGCATTGAAGTATTGAGAAAGTTCTAGAATTATATATCACAATTTATGCCATGTTTCAAATGCCTTCAAAGCTAAAAGTCACACGAATCGAGCTTTGACGATCAGGAAGTAACGTATTTCATTAGAAAAGACCTCTAGCGGCGAAGTTTTGAACTTTTTTTTATTCGCTCAAACAAATTCCCATTCCTTTGTTATATGTTATATCGCACACTAAATTTCATTAATTTCTGAGCAACAGTTTTGCCGCTACACAACTTCAAAGTAGGGTCGCTTAATCATAAACATCCTGTGTATATAGCAATTTGAAAACTACTACCTTTGCAGTGAATGTACTGCGCATTATCAAATCCAACATTGTTAAATGCGAATTTGTTATTTTATTGCACTTTAATGCAAAACCATGCATGCTATCTTGGAGTCTCAGTGAATGTTCTTCGTTACAAGATTATTGAGAAATGTAAGAAAAATAATCAGTTCTTTAACAGTAATGAAATATTTTGAAAACTTGTGCCTACCAATATTTTAGATTAAATCCTTTCTCATAACTTTCTCAATCCTTAACTCATCTCTATGGACTAAAATGGTTCTCTCTTGGACTCTTTCATATACTTCACACAAGAATGCAAAATGAACTTTATGAAAGGGGAAAAAATATCAAAAAAAAAATCTATAATTGGTATTAAGTTGAAGATACTGAAAATGTTTTTATTTTTAAAATTTAATTTTTAAAAGGCGCTAGACTACCTGGCTAAGAGGGAAGGACATTTAATTCACATTATAGGCGACTAAAAACATGCATAAAAAGTGAAAAAAAAAATTTGGAACACAGTGTACGGCTATAAAAATAATAATAATAATGTTATTTTACCCAAATATGTCTATTAATGATTAATTTCTATTGTAATTGTCATTAAAGTTTGAGGTATATAGGAACATCTATCTTTTTTACAAACTCTTTCAGAATTTTTCTTCCAAAATCAGTTTTATACACAAAATGAGTAAGAAAATTAGAAAAGTCAAAAAAAAAAAAGAGGGAGAGAGAGAAAGACAAAAAAATTAAATTAAGTAATTCCTCAACTTTTTATACTTTCGCCTCCTTTATTCATACAAAAATTGTTCTGCCCCCTTCCCCTTCATTTTTTATAATAATGTGGTTTCACAAATGCTATCCTGGTTTTACAATCTATTTAACCAGTTAGAAAAACAATGCCATATTTTACATTAAATAGTTTTTATGCATCAAAACGTATTTAGTTATTATTATATTATAATTTGTACTGATAGTTTTACTTCATTTTACAAATCGCACAAAATTGCTCAAAAACAAATGCTTAAAATACAATATTGGTGAAACATTAATAAAATATTAGTGCACTTTTTGGCTTTTCAGAGCACATTTTCTCAAACTGTGGTGCCCTTGATTACACATTATTGTTCTTAACATTGGCGTGCAAGCCTAACTGTCATAGCAATGAAGTTTTGTATATTATTTTCCCTAACCGATTCGATTTTTCTTTTTTGGTTCAAAAATTGTGATAAAAGCTATGTGCCCCTCTTGCAATAATTATGTGCAGGAAGGCACACCTCACAGGTTGGAAACCACTGGTATAAACTATTTAAACTATTAAAAAATAACATTTTATGTGAAATCTCAATTTTTAAAGTGCAGAACAGTTTTATTTACACCTAAGTATAACTTCCATTACAAGACAGTTTTAAGCAGTTATTCAGTGATAGCAAATTACTCATAGATGTGGGATACATTAAAACTTTTATTAGTCAATGGCTCCACAGAGCAGGCCTGTCATTTTGAATTTTTCCAGGGGAGGGGGCAGCAGAAAAGGGTACATAATCAATGCAAATAGTACCAAAAACAGCAAAAACCAAACTCATTTACATATAAATACATTAATTTCTCAAAGATGGATTCTTTCACTGATTCTCTCACACAGGTATCTACTATTTAAGCAGTTTCTGTCTTTCTATAATTCTCAGAATTCCATAGCACAATTTCTTGAAAAAATCCTTCCCATAGAAAAGCCAAACACTCTAGTTGGAAGGGTAAGATGAATTTCTCATTGTTGACTAGAGTAAGGAATTTTACTTTTTTTTTTTTTTAATATTTTTAAAAATAATGGAAATAACATCCTTGTTACCAGAAAGAAAATAATATTGAAGAACATTTTTAAAAGTTTAATCTTTGAAAGTGAAAAAAAAAATCAATTGCATTTTACAGTGTTTTTATTTAATGGCATAGCATAAGTTTTTCTTCTGGCAAATGATATTAGTGGCATGGTATAAAATATACTTGTATGGCATTTCTTTATGGCATAATATATATATATTTTATGGCATTCAATGCAGTGTCAAAAATGCAGCAAAATATCACAAACTAATTTTTAAATCATAACCAAACACAACCCTACCGTTTGAAATTTGCTAGACTCAATCGTCAAACTTCTTTTTCGAAAGCATATCTTTCATGCTACGTAATTCTATATCATTAGGTTTATTATCAAAAGTGAATAAAATATAACATACAAATTTAATAACAAATAAATAAATAAAAATACCCCTTTAAGATTTTTGCATTAATTTTTTGTTTTATTACAATTTTATATCAGTTGCATTCAAGATTTGGTTTGTAATCTTTCTGTTTTCTGAAAATGGTAAAAGAGAGGTGAACAGAAAATAATGTTGACTGCAACAGAAAACATAAATCCAGTCAAAGTGATCAAGAATGCACAAAGAAGCACTTGATTCATGAATTAAATCAATGCATCTGGCATCAATGCTCACCAAGGGCAATTCCAAAAAGTCTGTTATCAAGCAAAAATAAAATGTTCCCTTCCCCAACTAAGAACGATTGTTGTCCAAAACTACCTATAGCTCTGGCTGTTTATACCAATCCATCGTTTTTAAGATTTATATTGGGTATAAAGGGGTATATAATATTTATATTGAGTACTATAAACATCAAGTTTACTATATTTAAAAATAAAATACTTGTAAAATTTTATTACTTAAAATGAAAACATTCTTCATAAAAAGAAATCAATTTGTTAAAGATAAAAAATTCATAGTACTGAAAATGGCTTTCAGCAGTAGCTTTTCAGTATGAATTATGTCGCTTATTTGGAAGAATAGTGCCACAATATGAAGAAATGGAATTTTACAGGAAAAGCATTTAAAGTTGCAACTCTTCAGGTAATTTGCATAAGAAGATACCGTAATGTGAAGGCCTTTGAGAAAAAAAAAAAAAAAAAAAAGTTAAAAATTTCGTATTGTGGCACTTTTCTTCCAAACGAGCAATGTGTAAATAGATTACTCTTAACGTAATTGTGATAAGAAATAGTAAAAAAATTTGAGGCATATTTGGAAAGTCACTAAATGTACATGGTATAACAAAACTATGATTGAAACAGTGATGATGATTAAACACTAAATAATGGGGAACTTCTTATTTATACTTTTTATAAACACTTCAAGTTTACTAATGATCAATCAATGTTGGATTTTTGGTACATTTGTAATCATTCATACAAAAAAAAAAAAAAAAAAAAAAACTTTTTTGATTGTATGCATCAAGTGAAATTTTGCTTATTGGTTGTTAAAAGTACTTGGGGGCCCAGCAAGGGAGGAGTGGAGGTTAGAATCCTTGGTTTCAAATCATATTGCTAATTCTTGTATAGAACCAATTGTATTTCATTTCATTGTCAGGAGGTGAATATTTTCAGGTTTACAACAAACTCTGGACACTAAATTAGAACTTTTTAGTGTTATATAAGTAATATAATGCAGTGATTATGTCCAAATTCTTCTTTGTCTAAGTTAAAAACAAATGTTTGATTAATTATGAATGTTTAAAATATGATTCATTTGATTTCAATTGTATACAATTCAAGAGATTTACACCTGGTTACACCAGTGGGGCCATCTATGACCTTGAAACATGACATTACACTAACAAAAAAACATAAATGATTTAGAAGTTGGGTTACAAATTTTAATTTGTTTCACATGCATGCTTCTGACCGTAGAGTTACCAAACATCCTATTTTCTTAGGACATTTTCTGCCAAAAGACATTTCTTCAAAATATAAATAGGTTATGTATCTAGTCTCCCAAAAATCATTGAAAAAGATTTTGATATTGAAAGTTTAAACATGATTTATAATAAGTAATAAATGTACACATTTTGTCAACAATATGATGAGTATGCATTGTATTTTCTTTCACTTATGTATTCATAAAACAAAGCTTATATCATTAACGAATGTCTTCTGCTTTCCACTACTACCGTTTTGGGATAATTACAGAGAGCTTGACTTTGTATCTTGGTAAAAAAATATTTAATAAATGTAATGCATTATTTTCAAGGTTATTACTTTTATTAATAAATGATATTATTTACAAAATTGTTTTTTAAAATTCAAAAAGTATTAATTATGTAACTGATAATAAAATTCCATTGTAGAAAGGTTTCTAAATTTGGGAAAATTATTTTTACAAGTTATTATTACTTATTTTACAAAGCACTTAGGCATCAGATAATTTTTTCTTGTGATATCTGTATGTTGCATACTTTAATGTATTTTTAACCAAACCTATTGGTCTAAAATTTCTAAATTTACGTTGCTCTAGACAGTGATGTTCCCATCAATTCTTCTGAGGGTATACTCCCAGTATTCTACTATGCACAATATATGTATGCAATAATATACATAATGTGTCATAATATGAAAATATTTGAAGTTTGAGGGTATACGCAATATTTCTAAAAAAATGTTTGAGAGTATATGGCGTATACCCTATGGGAACACCACTTGCTCTAGAAGTAAGAAAAATGATGAAAATATTTGAAAAACTTTACATCATTACTCAGAAAAGTCTAGTTTATCAAAAGAAAAAAAAATACTATAAGTTGTTACATTCTGGGCATATGAATTCATGGGATGATATATCAGTATAATTTCAGTTTCACAATTCACAAACATCAGAACTTATTAAGTTTTAAAAAAATATGATAAGTTTATTGCAGTAGTACACCTGCCAACATCTATTGAGAAAAAAATCTAGTAGATGATTGCAGCACACATAATTATCTTATTTTTCATTCTGATTTAGGAAAAAATAGGGACTTTTTACTGTCCTTCAAAGTTCAAAGAAATAAAAGTTCCCTGCATCATATACACAAGATAAATCCTCAAACTCCAGGAATCTAGAAAAACCAGTAGAGATGCAGTAGTGTTTTTTTTTTCTTCTTTTTTTTTAACTACTATTATTACTATTGTAAATAAAACGTAAAATATAAATAAAAATAACTTGATAATAAACAAATGAAAATAACAAACTTATCTTTTTGAGGTAGTATCGCATTGTAATATATTTCCTCAGAAAAACAGCCTACTTTTATTTTTAGATACTTGATAACCCTAAGTGAGAACTAATAACAATTACTAACTGATATTTCAAACAAATTTTACATCATCCCAAATGTTTTTAGAAGAGGAAATTTTCCAAAGCTTCACTGAAGCTCCAAAACATTGATAAACATCGAGTAAATATAATGACTAAAAAACATTAACTGAAAATAAAATATTAACAGGCAATATAACTTTATTCAATACAAAACATGAAAGGAAATTCAATTTCATGACCCATGGATTCCGTCTGTGTAAAGCTATCTTTCAATGTGCCTATTACACGGAATTCTTGAAAAATTTATAAAAATCACAAAAGAAATTGTAAATGATGCCATTTGTTCAAACAAAATCAAAGTTACAACATGTTTTTGCTTCCAGGAACTCATTATAAATTGCACAAAAAATTACAATCTTTATCGTAAATAAGGCACAAATTTTCATTCAAAATTAATTTTATGGCTTCATACATTGTGTGCATTTTTTTCTACTAGTCTGCACAAATGCAGTCACTCACAATTTCTTTAATGACTTTTAGTTTCATATTTGTAAGTCTTAAAAACTCTGCCTTACAAATAACTTTATGAAATTAATTCAGAATTCTGAAAGTATACGTAATATGTTTCAGAAAACTACAGTGAAACTCAGCAACACCACTAAGTGCAAAATTATGTAACATTTTCAAGACTTTCTGACTTAATAATCAATAATCTGAAACTTTTCACGACTGTCTTGAGTTACTATTTTTCCAATATTGAGTTTGTAACTCCATTGATAATCATTGCAAAATTCCTTTTCAGAACATCTGCACCATTACATGACTGTAGACATGACTGTACAGATGGTTCGGACTCAATCACAGACAAGAAAGGTCAGGGAATTGAACGGTTAACTCATGATGGCAGCCAGTTCACTGAAAAAGACGATGTCATCATTGCTTCATAATCCCTCGAAATGAAGTTTGTTCACCAATATCACGAATTTCCATTGACCAGATTTTTGGGTGGCTCCAAGAGATCAGCATACTCGTGCAGGGCCTCTCGTAATGAGCAACACACCTGCGATGAAGTCGATGTCGTGCAGTCGACAAGACTTGGGTACAGTGCTATCAATTGCTCCCAGACAGTCCACTCAACTGAAAATAAGAACAAAATTATTTATTTCCAATCCATTCGACTGAAAATAAAAACAAAATTATTTATTTTCAGTCCACTCAACTAAAAATAAAAACAAAATAATTTATTTTAACATATTTTGTCAAAAAATGATTTTAAAGAGGATAGATTTTGCTCTTCAGATTACAGGGGGTGGCTATAGTTAAAATTACCCTGTTTAGACCTACCTGGAGCTTGTTCTAATACACATATCACGCACAGCAAGGAAAGTGACAGAACTCAAAATTTTGGAAAAACTGCCATTGATTTGAAATCTAAATTTAATGCTCTTTCTTGACACAAAACTTGCACAATGTTAGCTTACATAGCTGGTTCGTGGGGGCTTACACACAATACAATCAAAGCGACACATCATTAAAATTTCATAATGTAGAAGAAAATTTTTGAAACTTTAAATATGCATTATTAATTTAGACAATAACAACTAACTGGTAAGCATCACATCATAATTCTTTTGGCCGTATTGTAATATTTGAGACCAAATCACTTCAAACAACTATTGCGTAAAACCTTGATTTTCTCCATTATTGGTTTTTGGAGTTGTGTCACTTTCCTTGTCAGGGTGTGATACATTAAATACATTGTACGAGCCAAGGAAAAAAAGATATGCAAAATAAAAATGCAAGTTCAAATTTTGACTGTTCTATTATCGAATAAAGTCTACTATTACTAGATTGTTGTTGCTTTTTTTCTTCTTTTTTTCACCTGTTTTGTTCTTTGGTATTTAAAATTTCAACTACTGTTTTCTTATTGCAATTTTTTTTTCCTTCATTTCATTGTAAAGTGCATGCCAAATCTCAATGACTTTGATGTATTAGAACGGCTTCTACGCAAAAAGCAATTTAAAATTAAAAATACCATGTAAATCCGTATTGATTAACCAGTACTGAATTTATAACTGACATTTTGATCACCACAAGATACCATGAATAATTTCTTTTCTGCTGCGTTTTATAACTCAACTGTAGCACTAAAAATGGCAATTTACTTTATACTTCTGCCTTACAATACTATTTTGGAATGACAACAGCTCAAAACAAAAGAAGTGATTTATATAATGTATGTATAGAAGTTACTCAAGTTATTCCATTTAGAACAAGTACACATGAAACTTGACTCCAATTTAAAACGTTAGTATGTTTTTTGATTCACACTTTTATACTTATAGGCAGTGATGTTCTCATGAATTTTTCTGAGGGTCTCCCAGTAATCCATTACCCACAATTTGTGTATGTAATCATATACATAGTATGTTAGAATATGAAAATTTGTGAAGCTCGAGGATATATGCTATATGCCTAAGAAATATTTGAGAGCATACGGCTTATACAGAGTATACCATATGGGAACACCACTGCTTATATGCTACGCAAATCTTTTCAGTAAGTTGATTAGGAATAAAAAGTGCTTGAAAGCCCAATAGCTCAACCTCAAAAAAATTACATGATAAATAAATCTGGAATTAATAATGAGAAATACACACACTGTTTAACAAAGTAACTCTACTTACTTTTTTCAGGATCAGCCTTTTTCAAAGATTTGGCTAATGTTGCCACAGCTTTTAATACAAAGGAAATTTCAGACATCCGATGCCTAAACAAAAAATAAAAAATATTTTTAATGCATCAGCATGATGCCAAACTATTTTTTTCCTCCTAAAAACTCTATGTATGGCATAATGCATAATGCATGCTTCTAAATCACTAAGATACATATTACAGATAAATACAGTTCTGACAGCAAAAGCCTAACAGGTGTACAGCAAAGGGGTGGCTGCAGGGCGCATACAGTCGCAATTTAGCAAACGTTTTCAAGAATTTCTCACAGTTTAAGTCAAATAAATATGCTGAATTTCAATTTGTTATAGAAAATCAAAGTAAGTCTCGATTTCCCGATAGCATAGTAATTTTGAGAAAAATAGAATGTTAAAGGACGGTAACGGACAATTGACACGCATGTTTCATTTGATTGCAAAATTTGTGGAAGAGCTGGAAATCAGGCACGGATACAGGGGAAGGGCAATGAGGGCAATAGCTGTCTCCTGAAGCATTAAAGAGTGCCTTCTAAAAAGAGCGCTGAGGTTGGTCACTAATGCTGCCCCTCCCCCCCAAAGCTTTTATAGATCCTAAACAATGAAGACATATTTTAGTAAAAAAAAAACATTCTAATAAGATATAAGATACATAAGTAAGCACTTCAAACAATAAATTCTGTGTTCAACTAGCGAGGATACATGGGAAGACAATAGACAGTTGCGACTCCCATGAGAGTCAAATACGTATGAATAACGAACTAAAATTTTGTAATTTTCCCTCTTCACAGTAATTTTTCTTCAGATAGTTAAAATCATAAATGAACTGCCCGATCAGATGGGAGGACAGAGCCCATACCTCGGTAGCAGCGTTATGTCTGGCTCCAAAATCTAGATTTAAAAGGAGGCCATAATCACGCTTCTCTGAAAAGAAAAAAAAGAAAGCTTAAATTTGCGTTTTTAGAACATTAATTTCGGAAAATTTTGCTGGTTGAATCACCAATCTTAAGAAACTGATCTTAGTCTTTTATACACCCCTTTTGCCTAAACTTAACCAAACATTAACTTTTTTTTTTTTGAGACTTTAATTTCCAACAATTTACCTTCTTCCATGTCTTAAGTGCCTAAAGAGTGCTCCAAATACCAAAATAGTTTTCCTGGGGGAAGCCTCCAAACCCTGATCCTAACATCATTAAAGATTTCTTTAAAATATTTTTATTACTTCAATTTGGAAAGTTTTGCAACGGAGGGCCCCATAGAACCCATTCTTTGACATTACTATCAATGATAATGATAGTCTGAATTAGCATCTTTAGAAAGGTTCCTAATCTCACCCCCGCTCGCCTAACGTTTTCAAAAGCAGTTGAAAAATTCTGGTTTTCAAACATCAGTTCCTAAGAACTTTCAGGAAAAAATCTCCGGATCATCCCTCTCTCCAACATAATCAATGATAACTTAAGATTTTATTTTTAGACAGTCTCATAGAGCCACATAAAACCTTTTCTTCACAAAATTTGCCTGAAATTCACTTTAGTTTCAAAAAACAGTTTGTGAGGGTACAACAAACCCTGCCTACTCTATGTCCTATCATTATCAAACAATGCAAAAGTACATTGAGACAAGTTTCAAAAAATATTTTGGTTGGAAATTACCTCATGCGTTTCCTCTTATCATTATCAAATGTAGCCGAAAATATGTTTTTGAAACTAGTGCCAAGAAATTTCTGGAGGAAAGAAGCCAGACCCCCTACCACCACCAAAGGCAGTCAAAATTTGCGTTTAAGACTTCAATTTCAAAAACTTTTGTTTGGAGATGACCAAACCTCCCTTCCTCCAGTAATGTCAACAAAGAACAAAGATAACCCAAAAGTATAAAGAACAGAAATTGTACCTAAGGAATTCCTTATGCTAAACTTTTCTTACTTTTTAGAAATCATACAACATCTTTTTTTTTCCCCCAACTCGAACTTGATACAGAAATTTGAAGAAAGATGGATAAGGACACTGAGTATTAGTCAAAATATGCAAATTACTCTTGAGGATCGGCACATTAGGTATTTGCATGAGGGTGGCCAACACCCTAGGATAGGCCGTGGCAAAAGCAAGAAAAACACTATATGAAAAGACATTGTAAAACACAAAAGGACTAGCAAGGTTTAGTCTTCCTTACACTAAATTAATCAGATTTTCTTCTTTTTATTAAAACAATCGATACAAGCACATTCCAACAATATCTTGGCAACTATCCCCTTCAGAACTGGAACATGTTTCATGCATGTGGGACAGAAGGTTCAACTTAAGGGCAGATCCAGCTTCTATTTTTGGAGGGGATCGTTTCCGAAAAGGAGGTCATAACTGTCATTTTCGGGCATAAATAGAAAGTTTGAGGTGCATACTTCAAAAGAGGCAACTTTTTCGAAACATTAGTACAAAATTGCAACTTTAGTCTATCTTTGTTCATTTAAAGGGTGATCATGATATCTTCAGATGTTATGCCCCCTGGCAACAATTCATTTGGCTCTTCAAAACAAGAAGATACACGAAGGGACTGGCAACGTTCGCAAATTCAATTTTTAGTTTAGTTCAGAAAGAGAAAATTTTCAAAGAAAAAAAATATTTTAGTTCTCGGACTCACCTGGGCAATGGGCACTTCCCACTGAGACGTTCATCTTCTGCATATTTTTGAATGACCTCCTTAAATCTATGCAGGAGTGAAGTAACTGCCAACAAATTGACAACACCATCATCATCTATTTCTATCCCACTCTCCAAAAATGAAAACTGTAGCAGAGTTTCGAAGCAGGATTTGGCAAATTCCTCTCTCAGCTTTCTGCTAGAATCAATATCTAAGAAACGAGACAGAAACCTTATCATATGAAAAGAGAAAACCCACAGTAAATGTATTTTCATAAAACTTAGAGAATAATCATAAAAATACAACTCACAGAAGGCTATTCCAAAACTAAATCAATGTAATTATAATAATAATTCTTCACTTATAAAACAAATAAATAATGAAAACTTTAAAAACCATACAATTTCAAATTAGTTTGAGTTTTAAAAAATATTTGAGAAACGGTTTTAGAAAGTTATACAGTGAGGCACCTGTTTTAAGGTTTCTGAAGGGACTGTATGGAAAAAGTGTATAAATGAAAAAAACGCATAATAGGTATACGTGATATGCATTAAACACTGGAGGCAGGAGCGGCATTTCACCATTTCATTTGGGGGGTCGAGTTTCTTAAATATGTATAACCCCAAAGCGAAACAAAACACACATTAGCTAACAAGAAGTTGTCATAAAATCGGTTTAGTATGAATAAAATTAGTGTTTAGAAACAATTAAAATTTTGATTCATTGACTAAAAAGTTATCATACAAAACATCTCGCTACTAAAGTTTTTAGACCTTTTGGAAAAGTTATAATGCATGATTTTTGGAATTCGGAAGAGCAGGGAATCGTGTTACTAATCTATCAGTGCCCAATGTCGTACTGTTTTGCCAGTTCAGCTAAATGGAAAAGTTTTTTGAGCAATCACGATTGCTTATTGCTTTCATTTGACTGTTTTTGGCGTTCCTTTGATTTTTCCCACCAGCACCCTCTGAGACCACCACCGTCGCGGCGACGGGCCTCACGATGCTGCTCCTCTAGCGAAAACCGTCTCCAGGTTTCGTCAATGTCCTACACTTACACGCATACATACACGCACCTACACACATATACATATATACACCTACACACATATACATATATACACCTACACACATATACATATATACACCTACACACATACATACACATACACACATACACAAACACATACACACCTAAACACTCACATACACACAACTACCCACATACTCATGCCTGCACACAGACACGAACACATATGCCTACACACATACACAAACCCCCCACACACACCTACACACATATCACATACACACAACTATCCACGCACTCATGCCTGCATACAGACACAAACGCACATGCCTACACACACACACATACCCCCCACACACAAACACACACGCTTACATATACACACACACACTCGTGATTGCGAAAAACATAATTTGAATTCAAGATGACAAAATTCAAATTAATTTTTTTTTATTTGTTTATTTATTTATTTTTTTCGCCTTTGTGCTTCGAAAATATTTCTCTAACCTTCTGAGACATAAAAAAATCTTTCTCTACTAGCGGAGCTGATTCTAAGAGTTAAAAAACAATTGAAGTAACACAAAGTTATGTATGAAAACACTTTTTATGTCTTGCTCTTCAAAATCACCCAGGCTACTTAAAAAACTGTGAGGGGCTTAAACTTTTCATCATTGAATAATCTAGTCATGTCGGCGCTCTCAGTTTCAATGAGATATCATCTGCCTCCAGCTCCGTTATTCACTATTCCAGACTGATGAATCCATAACAAGGACGAAACTGCAGTCTCTGGATGTGAAAACTATTCTGTCAGTATATTGCTTGTAATTTTTCTTGTCTCATGCTAAAAATTTTATTCACAGTTGAAACATTTTATTTTTCGTTTTCAGAATCCAATCCAAATAACCATAACCCCAGCCAACCATACAGAAAAATAATTATCATCAAATTTTGTTTTAATTTCATTCGAAACTGAATCTATTACTTCATACAAAATATTCAAAAATCAATGTTTGACTTCACATCATCATGTGGATTTTTGTCACTTTTTTTTTTTTTTGTGCCTTTTTAAAATTAGCTCGGAGGAAGAATTTTTTTTGAAAAATTTCACGATTGATTGAAATATACATCTATAAAAATCTATTTTCAGCTTCAATTGTAGATTGAACTGTGGTACTATGGTGCACAAAAGAATTGTAAATTGAACTGTGGTTTGAATAGTCGAGTAGCGGATTGAAGACATAGATTTTAATAGAGTAAAGCATTTTTCAAAAACCTTTTTCCGATGCAAACAAATTGGATAAAAATTCAAACGAAGTCATACATGCTAAAGAGCATGAGCTTTTTCACCATTGAAAGAATTGTTTTGCAATAATTCTTCCAGTCAACAAATCACTGTTGAAGTTATAGAGAAATGTTCTCATCGTTTTAACTCTTAAAGATTACCTCGTATCACTCCGCGATTACATAATTAATAGAGCCCCATAAAAGGTATTTGGTTGATATGTCTTTTTTTATTCAATAATCACATTTATTTTTAAGAAGTTTCTGTGATAATGCATATCACATTTTTTACCCATTTACATTTTTCCCATGTTTTCGGTCATTTTAATCGTTTTCTTCCCCCATTTTGTTGTTTTTTTATTTTCTTGTGCATTCCACGTTTTCCCCGCGTTCCCCCGTTAAATTTCGCACACTTTACGATATCAAATATGTGACTTATTCACTTTTCCCATCATTTAGCTTTTTGTCAATTTTTCAAGCGTCGATCCGATTTTTTGCATCTTCGTGTCGGCCATTAAAATGGCGTAGCGTCCCCTTCCCTTCGTTGTTTGGGCGCCAAACGCACTCATTGGTTCCCGCGCATCGCCGCGTACCCGGATCTGATCGCTCATTTGCCGATTCATTTTTCCACCCCACTTCACTCTACTTGCTGCTCTCTGTCCGCTCGGTCGCAATTTCTGCGGCTCCGATTTTTGTTCAACGATGGCGATAATGAAGCATCGGTCCACGGCGTCAGGGGACGGCCGTTGCTCGCCGCGAAATTGTTAAGACCTCAACATGAGGTGAAAGTTTTATTTTTTCATATATGTTTAAAATATAATAATCAAGACCGTTACTTCGTCGCAGCCGAAGATGAGAGCATAGAAGATCCATCACCTGTTTGAATGATGGCGTCCGATGGCGGCACGCAGAGTGCACCTGAATCGTTCCCTTAAGTAACTACTCTTTCGATGTTCTACATAGCATGAGGTGACGGCATGGATCCGCAATCACCTTGAAAGTACCTCGATTCCTTTTTAAGCGTGTGACGAGCTCAACATTGTCACCATGGAGATTACAGCCTGCACCATTTTCGTCTCAACGTACATCGGCCCGCAACGGGCATTTTAGCCATATGCCATCCCTAAATAACACCCCACCATCTTCATAGTGAACTGTCCGTCCTCCGTACATTACAATTAAATATTTCACCACCCTCCGCGAGAACTCTACGTTTTTTTTTTTTTGACCGTTAACGAACTTTGCAACCCCTGCCAGCTCCGCCTTTTCTTTTTTGAACTCTTAAGTCTGGATTCCTCGCATTTGTTTTTTTTACTATGTGAAATGTTCTAGTGATCACCATGCCTAGTGCCTGTCTTCATGTCTGCTTAGAAGTAACATAGAATAAAGAATGTATGGTAATTAATTTTGTGTTTACTATCGTCTTCAACACACAATCCCCGGGTAAGTCTCTTTTAAATTTTGTTCTTTGGCATTCAAGGCAGTCGTTGGTCTGAGGTTATGCGCGGCAGCGATGCTTCCACTTCCACGGCCTAAAATCGTTATCTTTTTGGTTTACGTATAACTTAGCAAAATTAATCGCGCGCATCATGACAGTTTCTATGAAAGCATTATAATGTATTGAGCAGCTGAAACGTGTTTGTAGCAAAAGAAAGCGATGAACACTCATTAAATAAATATATACTTAAAAAATGAGCGTAAAAGTGAATGTAAAATATCCTGGAATTTTTTTGTGAAAACCATGCTGCCACACCACTTTTCACGAGCCTCTCATATTGAGCATACCATCGTTACACTGGGCACACAAGTGTGAAATATTTAGCCTACATGAAGCAATGTCTTCTTTAGTTAAAATTAACCATGATTCTCTATCAGTTTTTTATATTCTGAAAAAGTCGAAAATACTTCATGAATGTCTAAGTCATCATCCAAATAACGAAAAACACTTTTTCTAGTCTAGAAATGTGTCGAGTTTCATCAAATAGTTGCTGAGAACCAGCGAGATTTCCTTTAATGAACATTGATTTCCGACTTACATAAATTGAATTCACCCATTTTCTATCATTCTGCTCAAAAGATTTGGGGGTGCGACCGCCCCCTCTTGACCCCCCTATTTGCCGCCCCTGACTGGAGGGACCAAATTAAAAAACGTATTATTGATACAAATGTATAAAAGTAAAACATATAAATAGTTCTTCACTACATTTTACAGTTGATTACTTGTTAATGCATTCATTATTACAATCCACTTGTACACTCTAAAGAATAAATAAAAATGTATTGAAAGAAGCATGTATTTTGATGTGTTTTGGATACATCATTCAATTCAGTAAGTTACCGCCCTAAAGCCAGGGCTAAGGCAGAAATACGTGAAATACACCGCCAGCTCAGTCATTTCCAGCCGAGGACTGCAGTTTCGTGCTTATTAGCACTCATCAGCTTGGCATAGGAAAGTGAGTGAACTGGAGATCACTTTCCTATGCCGGGCTGATGAGTGCTAATAAGCACGAAACTGCAGTCCTCGGCTGGAAATGACTGAGCTGGCCGTGTATTTCACGTACAACATTCAATGCTTAAAAAAAGTTTTCAACTATGAATATGATTAGGTTTAAGCTGAATAAAACTGGTTTTGAAGCTAAATCTTTGTGAATCAAGAGGATAAAACAATTTTCCTCAGCATTTCATTTCAATTTGATCTAAATAAAACAAGATTTTCAGTTCAATTCTTCTTTTAACAAAATTAAAAAATAATAATAATAATAATTTTTAGTCACTTCAAAAAAATTTGAGAACTTCCATCAAGTCATTTTTTCCCCCCCAAAAAAATAAAGAAATTTTAAAGAGATTCTGAAATCTACTAGAAGAAAATAATACACTCACCTATGGGACTACAGTTGGTCGCTGAATGGATAGAGCCTTTGTTCAGTAGAGTCACAATTCGAACGACAAAATCTCTCGGCAATTGATTTGCATGTGGCAATATTCCATCACGCAATAAATGAACAATCTGCAAAACAAAACTAGTTAAAGAAGAGAACGAGAAACTCATTATCAGGAATATCATAATTGTTTGACTCTTACTTTGCAGTCCATTGCTTCATCACACTGTTGTTCTTCTAGGCTTTGAGTAGGGGAAGGTGAACTACATAATGAAAAATAAATAATACTAAGCAATTTCTCACCATTGTTATATTTTCAAATGACATGCATACACATGAAAAGGAATTTTTCACAAAAAGGAAAAAAGGAAAGAGAAAATCCATGAATTGAGGTGGTCAGAACTTTTAATTTTTACCCAATTTGGTGTTTAAAAAAGAAAAACTACAAACATTTTAATCAAAGGAACTAAAATTATGTTAACATCATTGAGGAAGGAACAAACAATCAAAGCAACATTATACATAACATTTACTTCTATGACTTTTAGAAATTATTTTAATGCAGGTAGTTATGTTTTAAAACATGTGATACAATATATTTCTTTTGTCCATGAAGTTTCATAACTTAGATTAATATCATTATTAGGAAAGTTATCTGGAACATACGGAAAAAAGTACATAAAAACCATAAAGCTTCCTTTATTTAATAATGCAACATATTAATTTGTCCAGTGTTAAAAATAAGCAGTTTCTGAACAGATTTTGTGTGAAAAATGTCTTTCTTACTCTCAGATTTTCAATCCTAGGTGCCAAATTTGACACTAAATTTTTAATCACATTGAGCTTTTTCTTCCCTGGAGCCATCAAGATCATGACCAGTAACTGATGTAAACAAATTAAACATACACTTCAACATTTCTCATATGTTTGAGTTTTTTTCAGGTAGGTGTGCATTATTTCTGTTTAATGGACTCTTTCTTTTTTTAGCCTCATACAGGAAAGGACGGATACAAAAGACGGGGGCGATTGCCCCTCCCTTGAGGGTCCTTGTACTGTAAATTTTTCCAAATTGAAGCCCTAAAATGCAAGTGTAAGCCAGTTTTGAGGACGATAAGAAAATGAATGCGGTTCGAATCACCCTCCAAGAAACGTTTTGGAACATAACTTCCGAAGAGACAATTTTAGACTACCTTCGGTGATGTTATGGGGAGGGGGTTTCGAAGCATTCCAACTGAACTATTATGAAATTGAAGTTGTAAAACGCAGTTTTAGAATATCTCTTTCAATGGGAAAAGGAAAAGAATTCGTCCAGGGATCTCCTTGGATTAATCTCCATATTTTTGTTGTTTTCCATAAAAGTGCTGTGGCAGCCTCTACCCCCTCCCCTTAAGCATATATAAATCAGATATGTAGTAAGAGGTAAGTTTAAAAAATCAACTCGCCCCTCCTTGAAACATTTCTGGATCCTCCCCAGCATACAGGTGCATCTTATCAAAAACGCCACCCAGAGTTGGAGCAAACCAAACCTGGCAGAGTTGCAATGCTACCATTAGCCTTCAAAATGCTGTCAGATTAGGTTTGCCTCAACTACATATTTTTCCTTTTAATGTCTGTAAAACTTATTTCAGGAATCATTATGATGTCCACATTTAAATTCTTACTTCTAACATTAAATCTGTTACAGAAATCTAAACAAGAAAAGTTTAGAACAAGCTTACAAGTAAAAAACAAAGTAGAAAACAAACTACCTCGCAGGAAATAAGAAGTCTTCTAATGCATATGCAAGATCAATCCACATTCCTTGAAATTGCGAAGCTGTGGAAACAATAAATGAAACTTACATGATATCAAAAGGAGTAAATCTTTTTCTCAAACACAATACTTTAGAATTCTTTCATATTATAGACGTTTTACACTGTCAATAGATAAGACAAACAGGATTGATTTTGCATCAAATCAATTAATATGTGCATATTACTAACATTATGTTTTTCATAAGAAATTACACATAGAAAAACAAATTCTATATTTTAATGGCAAAAAAAACGATGCAATAAGAATAACTTAGTGGTTCAAAAGACCAAATCTTAACTTTGAAATAATCCAAAAGGAAATCTTAATGATTATTAACAAGAAATAACAAGAAATAAAACACAATATACTCAATAGTTGTCCTGCTTTAATATACTGTTATACATAGAGGAAAGTAATAGTAAAGTTAAAAATATGCAAAATAACTAATAACTATTAAGGAAACAGACTCACAAAATTTATTTTTAAAGGTAAAGTTACTAAGTATAACAAAAACATATGAATGTGCAGAGGAAGACTATTCTTGGTGGGGCTCGCAATATATTAAGGTGTAAAAATATATTTCATTCACATTAAGAAAAAACTGCTTGAAGCAGAATACATTCGTTTACACTTTTTTTTTTTTTTTTGCATGTTTCAAAACCTTTTTTTTTTTTTTAAGTGTGTGACTTGTCACATTTAAAACATGTTTAAGTGCTTACATGCACAAAAATTACCCCTCATACTAACTGAATAGTAAAAATGTGTTTTATTAAATGAAAGAATCAAAAATAAGGTAGAAAGAAATTTAATTTAAAGATTTTTATGAAAAATGAATTTCTCTGAATTTTAGAATATTTCTGCTCTATAAATACTGGCACAACAAATATAGTTTATTGGGAAAAAAAATCTCACGGCATTGACGAGCGACAGGAAGTCCAGCATAGAGCACTTTCAGCAGAGCACTCACGGCCAGCTTCCAGGTTGTCTGGGATGGACAGGCATATTTCATGCTGAGGGGTAGTCTCAGAGACTAGAAAGAAAAAGGTACTTACAGAATAAAAATACTCATAAGAAGAAATATAAGAAACAAGTGCAACATTTTTTTTCTATATTTGTCACTTAGGTAAGCTTATTCTATACATAAAAGAGATAATGTTTGCTTCCATGTTTCTTTGTGAGCAATGCCTAGGAGGCCCTATAGCACATACAGCCATGAAATTCAATACGAAATTCGAACGTACCCAGAGAGGGTTTGCACCTTGAAGTCTTTTTTTAATTTTGAGTTAGTTATTTAAATTAATTTTTAAGTTATAATTTACATAATTCATTTAATAGTGGGGCAGGCAAAAAAATCCTCCCACCTTTTTACATTACATGGCGTTAGGAAGAACTCTTTCTTATGCACAAGAAGAAACTTGCTCTACTTCTTTCCAAAAATCAGAACAGGACATTATAAGAACGTCTAATTTAATCAACATTCAAGACAACTCAATTTGGTCGTTTCCGGATACATTTGTATGAACGGTTATGTTCAAAATAACTACCTGTAAACGTAGAATCACTTTCTGTTCCGTTTATTGCACATTTTAATTCAATAAAAGATGGGATTTTATCACTTTCTTTCTTTTCTTTTTTAGCTGACCAAGAATTTGAAATTTTTGAATTACGAAAAGTCCCAACAAAAGGATTAAATCATAAATAAATAAATTAGGACAGAAATGCACAAAACAGCCAAAATTTTTACTGAATAACCATGGTATACAACTAAAAGTCTGAACGAGATGTAATTTGAAACAAAAAAAATTGCTTGTTTTTAATTATTTGCAAAGGTGCAAAATAAAAAAACTCGAAACTTACTTTAACAATGGAATGCAGTACTTGTGCTTTGATAACATTTGGTTGTTGAGCACTTTGTTGATAAGCGCTTATGACCATTTCCAAAGCTTTCTCTCCAAAAGGAACATAATTCATTGCCACCCAATTTGTCTACAAAACAACAAAAATACGTTTTTTAAATGACACACAAGAGAACCATTATATAAATCTATGCTTATGAGATCAGATAGAAAAATTTATCAAGAATGTTTTTTTTTTAATTTATAGTCAGTGCTGTAACTTTCAAAAACTTAATTTTAATGTTCAATTAGTCATTGTTTTGCATGTTGAGGAGTGGGGAGGGGGTACTTTTAAGAACAATGCAGCAAACTTAATGAATAATTTATTTAAATTTACAATGGGATAAGTAACAGCTTATTTTGAAAAAATAATTAATTTCTTAATTTTTATCATTTACTAGCAAACATATCCAGCATAGCCTGGGTCAGTAATATTATTATTATTCAGAAACAATTTCTACTTTCCTTCATTTATTTTTTGCTGTGCTCTGCGGTTTCACCCACGTTAATAAGACAACAATGTATTAAAAAACCATTTTAAGTACATCACGCTATGATACATATATGAGGCAGTGAGAAACAAAGGGATGTAAGTGGCAAAATTAAAAATTTGGAGATAACGAGTACAAATGGTAGGTGAACCTCTCGCCTGTCTCAGCGCAAATGATAGTACTAATAGCCCTAATAGGTTCTGTTATACAGCATGATTTAGAAACATTTTTCAATGAAAACCTACATAAGACCTTGTCTTTAAAAGTGTTTTACTCAAACTTGAAAATATCCACTTACATCCCTTTGTTTTTCACTGCCTCATATGATATATCTATAGCAAAAAATTACACACCCTTATCCACATCAATGCTTTAAATTAAAGAAGAAAATCACAAAAAAAATATTTAAAAATATTTGGAAACACTTGATTTATAAATTAATTAATTTTGAAATGAGCCAGGTAAGAAAGGCTGAAAATCTTCCCACCCCCAGATGGGTTTGAACCCGATAACCTAGAGTTGCTAGCCGAGCGTTTTACCAACTGAGCTATTCGGGCAGCAAAAATTAAAGCTATTTATGCAACAAAAAATTCATCATGATTATTATTGATTTTATTTCAATTTATTGCTACTCCACTTATATTAGTCAAAGAGTGGTGTTATCTGGTCTTCCTCAATAAATGGTTTATTCAACACAAAAAGAATTTTTCAATTCGAATCAGAAGTTTCTGAGTTTAGCGCGTTCAAACCAACTCTTCAGCTTTATATCATTAGTATACATTATGAAAAAACCATTTTGTTTATTTTTAAACAAAAATTTTGAACTTTACTAAGCACAGAAGCAATATTATCTAAATGATTAATATTTTGGATATTGTCCATAATTATTGATTTTTTTTGGGGGGGGGAGGTTACAAAAAAAAAAAAAAAAGAAAGAAAAGTCTAAATTTTGGACGTTGTCGTAGTTGTTCAAGGCTGTAGTTTGTAGAAACAGCAATTTTTTTTTGTAGCAGCTCTGTGTATAGGAATAAATTTTTAAGAAAAAACAAATAACAAAAATTAAGCAAAACAGTTTTTAAGCAGCAAGTTTCCCTCACAGGTAAAAACTAACAAAAACCGACATTTTTTGACTCCTTCAAATCATATGGTTGCATACATAAAGACTAAATACCTAAGAATAAATCTTTTATTGAACTTAGCATGAAACTGAAAAAGTGTAATTCGTTCACTTTTGAGTGAAGAGTGACAAAAACTCAACTGGAATTGTTACAGGTCCTGTTTACTCAAATCAGCATTTTCCAAGATGGAAATTGTTGCTAATGTTTCATTTGTAATGGAAAAACTAATTACTGAGAGGATTTTTTGAAAAAATTATTGCTTCATTATTCTTCTTTGGTGGGAAATATGTAATAAAATTTGGCAGTTGGTTTTATTTAGTCTTGTTTTTTTAATTCCAAATTTTTAATATTTAAACTGCCTATTGCTTCATCTCTTGCCTCTTGCTTTTGTTCAATAACTTTATATCCAAAAGCACTAAGCCAAAAAACTTGTAGACTCAGGGACATGGTTGGATTTCATGTCTCTGCCGACCATATGAAACCGAAGGCGCCCATATAGGGGGGCAAGGGGGGCTCAAGCTCCTCTTAGAAATTAAAATTTTCTTGGCTTTAGTACTTTTTTCTTTGAAAAAATGTAAAAACATTTCTTCTCCAGCCATTAATGAATAATTAATTAAAAATGTCAAACTTTAATAACTCTAATCTGTACAAAAATGGGGAAAATATCCTGCTGCTGCTAAACCATGAGGGAAATATCTGAGCCCCACCCCCTTAAAATTTTGAATATGGGCGCCCTTGTATGAAACAGAATGTAATATTCTACATAATGAAAATAACTTCTTTCCTATTCTGTGTCCCATAAATATGCACAGCCTTCAAAATATGGAACTATAATTTCATGTATAGAATGCATTTTTTATTGGAATGTAATGTTTTAAAATTTCTTTTGAAACATTGCTGTTAGTTCAATACAATGCAATTGATAAAGACTCTTTTAAAATATTCTGACACATCAGATTTAGACTCCTAGATTGCAGACACAGGTGAAAAACGTTTTCATGAAGAATAAAATATACTCACAGAGGAATGCTTCATGTTTACAAAAGTGCGAGCTCGTAGCTGCCCGTACGGTGGAGGATTGCAGGCATAGGAAGCAAACATCAGCAGCTGGTTAATAATTGCAGGCAGGAGGGACACCAGATTTGCATTTTCATAGAGAGCTTCCTGTAAATGTTGAAAGAAAACAAAAATGTGTAAAAATAAGCACAAAAGAAAACTCAGTGTGTGGGAAAGAGATAACAGTTCTGAACTATTCTTATGAAATGCTACACATAGAATACAGTCAACCCTTGTTTATCGCGGTTAATTCGTTCCAGACTCTATCACGATAACTGAATTTTCGCGAAGTAGGATTCTGTATATATTTTTCTAATTAGAGCGCATAAAATTTATTTATAGCAATTTAAATAGGTTTTTATCATAGTTAGAGCCCCCTAGACATAAAACAGCACCCTTAGCCACCATTACATTTGTATTACTTAATATATTGCACAAAATATGAGAAAATTAGATATGTTAGACGTAATAGATATTACATTGTTAAAATTATCGGGAAATAAACTACACACATAGGCAGTTCTTATACACTACTACTACTCTATGAAACAACCTCAACTTGTTTGATGATGAATCAATTGTCCGTTAGTGACCGTAGCAGCCCAGGTTCTTCCCTCTACATTTACGTATACAACTTAAAAAGCTAGTACATTGTTCAACACCATTTACAGATGTATTTATCCCCTAGTAATAATACAGGGATTTATACTTTCCAGTTAGTGCTTAATGGTTAAAATCAGATAGCGATTCCCTACACTTTCTTTAGTGATTTTATACCTCCACTCCCTCAACTAGTACAACTAGCCCCTCAGACCGTACTTAAAAGCTTACCTTACTTAAAAGACATATACTTTGTTATTCTTTTGCAGAAAAAGTGTACATGAGTGCATAAAAAAGGCTAATTACTATATTTGAAAAAAAAAACTAGAAAAAACCGTGATGTAGTGAAGCAGCGAAAGTAGAAGCGCGAAGTAGCGAGGAACGACTGTACTTCATCAAAAATGCAACTTAGCCAGTATTATATTCATTGTCATTGATTATACTAAGTAAATAACAAGTATAAAAAAATGACATCTTAAAACCCAAACAGTAATACTTCACCTGCAGCTTTACATACAAGTTACAAGCATAGATGATAATTATGGTTATTAAAAAAGTTTGGGAACACTGTTAGATAGAACACCCTTGTTAACTCTTTTTTGATTATGAAACACTAGAATAGGGCTGGTATGCCTCAATTTATTTTTGGGTCTTTCACTCAAGGAAAATGGTGTTTACCTTCAGAAGTAGGTGCATAGCCTGTAAGAGGGATTCCTGCAAGTGGGTCAAGAGAACTTCGGTTAGAGATGGTAGGATGAATGGGGAAGCCTCTCCATGCACGGGAACAGCTGCAGCATTCTGTAGAACTGCTGCTAACTTTTGAAAGTCAGTGGCAACAAATCTGAAATGATCCATACAATAAATAATTCAAACAACTTTTCAATAAGAATATAAGAAGAAATTCAGAGAATTTGAGATTTTGTCACGATAATTCATACAAGCTAATACTCATTCTCAATACAAAGAAAACATATTAAATTCAACATCTTAAGCCAGAAGAAAAGGAAAGGTTATAAAAAATGATATATTTTATTTCAGCTGTACATTTAAAATCACTTACCGTTTTTCTTTTTTTCCCACTTGACACTACAATCAATGAAATGCTATAAAAGTTCTTCATTTGCAAAACAAAATCTTTATATATACACAGGATGCAATCTTTCGATGTAGCAACAGCTGTTCAACTTACAAAACTTTTATTTGCAAAGGGTGGAAAAATGCAAGGATTAAATGAGAATTTTAACAAAACCAGCTGCATCACATGATTTCCTTTTGCACCAATTTAATGATAATAGTAAGCAAGGAAACATTTTATAAATTTTCACCCCTAGTTTGTCGAGAACCAAAGCAAAAAAGGGTTTCACGGAGATTAATTTTTCCAATATCAGCAGTTTTAGCGATATTTAATAGTTAACTCTCTAAATATCACCAATAGCGCCAAATTTGTCGCCAAGATGGCGACAAAGAGTTTGGTGATATATTGCCAAGTGTTTTGCATTGAAATTAACACTGATTTTCCTCCAAAAAGATGTAAAAGACCCCTTTTGTAACATTAGAATGCAACCAAAGGGGAAAGTGCACAACTACACCCCACTAGGAGCTTACATACCAAATTTCAACTTGTTACAGCATACAATTTTTGAGTTATGCGAGATACATACGCATATATAAGTACATACGGACGTCATGTGGAAAACTCGAGGTAATTTCATCGGGGATTGTCAAAATGGATCTTTTGGGGGTCTATACGTCCTTAGATGCCCAAAAGATCCATTATGCAGATCACCCCACATATGCAATGCGCATGTGGTCGGGTCGAGAAAACAGCTCAACATTCTCTCTGGGGTGAGCAAAATGGAAATTAAGGCCAAAATTTGAGTAAAAAAATTTTTGCGAATAAAATACTTCCTTTATGTAAAAGGAAGTAAAAATACAGTCCAAAATCAGCACTATGTTAAGTGCACTACTAGTCTTTTCTCGAGTTTTTAACATCAAAATTATTTTGAAGAAAAAGAGCTAACTATATAACTTTCTAATTTTTTTTTTTTTTTTTGAAAGCAATTGAAATGAAACCTAAAAGCTGGGACATGTCTGAATTTGTTAAGGAAATTTTCACCGATTACACAAGACATGCTTCTAGATAATTTGATACCAAATGATACTGCAGCCCATGCACAAAAAGAGACTTCAAAATAAACATAAAAATTATTTTATTCTATTTAAAGATTTTATCTATGTTTAATTGATAAATAAGTTTGATCATTAAATCATTTTTACGGTAAGTTACTTAACAATATATGAGGGACAAACTGTGTGTGTAGATATCTTTAATTAAAAACATAAACAAATAAAAAAAATAATAGTTATTTACCTCATAAAATGCCCTAATTATTATCCTTTTATAGTAAAAGAAAAAGTGAAAACATATTACCGAATTCTAAAACAGGGATGTGGAATAGCTACTTTTTTCATCTACCAGATACAAAATTTGTATCTTTAAGTTTAAAATATGCGATTTTTTTTTTTTTTTTTTGCCATTAGATGTTACATTAGACATGTTGTGCAGTGCATCCTAAAAAAATATAATACTTGCAGTCAGTTTTGAATAAAATCTTAAATATCATCTTTTTCTCTGTGGGACAGTATATGTACAAAAAAAATTTTTGAAAATGACTCATATAATTATGTTTTAAACTCAAAAATTCCATGTGGGGTAAAAAAAAGGTCTACAACTCATCTTGTTCATCATAGGCTTAGCAAACATCAGGCAAGAAATTGTGTTTCACATTTTAAATAACCCAAAAACAATTTTAATTTGGAACTTTTAAAGGTTTTTTTATTATTATTAAATCAATATATTTTGCTCAAAATATTACAAAATGAAAGACATGCTGATTTTGGCGGATTTTTACTACATTTGTTTGTTTGTTTTTTTAATCAACTGTGGAAATTGCATATAGAAAAACTTGTTACCTTGATTTTATGTGTTGAAATAATGATGGAAATATTTGAATGAGTGCTGTCAAAAACTGCTGGTCTGGAACATAAAGCATGGAATAATCACTTTTGGAGAGAGCTGAATCCACAAGTCTTTCAGGAGGGGGTTTGGTGCTTTCCACACCAATATTGTACCAAACTTTCCAAGCTGCACTCCATAAAGCGGTTTGGCTACAAAACGTAAAATTATCATTGAGTTGAAGGAATTGTACATATATTTAAATTCAGTTGTTAAAATAAGTTTGAAATCTAAGACAAGAATTTCATGATAAACTAGTCAGTCCTCTGCTTATTTTCTAACAAATTGAAATTCCTTAGAAATTTTGATTTCCAATTTTCAATTTCGATTGAGTAAAAAATACTCCATAACATTTTGTTCTTGTCAAAAGCATATACAATAATTTTTGCTTTACATGCAGAGTGTGGAAAAAAAACACGATTTTTAAACAATGTATTAATTTTTGTTAACTAATACCTATGCAGGGTTCGAAAATTATATTGCCTGACACGCCCAAGGCATGTAAAAATTCCAATTCGGCATGAATCTTTTACCCGTACATGCCTGGCTGGGCATGTAATTTATAAATCGCTCAAAATTTATTTCAAGTGGTACCGCTAAAATCACATTTGGCACAACATAAAATCATTAGGAATCGTCGGGCAAGTTGGTGAGCGATCTGCCGTAAGTAGAGTATCAAAAATTGATCATGTAAAAGTTTTATTTGGACATGTATTTTTTAGACAAACATGCCCAGCAGGGCACGTAAAATTTTTGATATTTTTTGCAGCCCTAGTACTATGCAAGTAAAACTACTACTATGGAACAACTAAATACTATGAAAGTAAAACTACCATCTTTACTAATAATAAAGCTCAAAGTCTCTCCGTCAGGATGTCTGGATCTCTGTGACCCGCATAAAGCCTAGACCGTTCGGCCGATTTTCATGAAATTTGGCAAAGTTAGTTTGTAGCATGGGGTGTGTGCACCTTGAAGCGATTTTTCGATAATTGGATTTTGTTCTTTTTCTATTTTAATTTTAAGAACATTTTTTGGAGCAAAATTATCATAAGATGGACCAGTAAATTACGAAATTATCATGACGTGAAATGGGAGAGCCAATGAACATAGCCAATAGGCGAGAAATTCATCATTAATTATTTGTAAATATAGAGGCGAACCAAATTACCTTTTAATTTTCTATTAAGGGCAAAGCCATGCGGGTACCACTAGTTCTAAATAAGCCACAAGCTACCACCCCATAGTTAGAGCTGTTATTGTTTGTTGTCGTACGCCAAGTGCAAAATGAAATTTAATAAAGCAAAAAAAAAAGGAGAGTCAGGAAAGCTTAAAGAACCGCTTTGGTGAATTCTTCGGCCTTGTCTGTACACAGCGTTTGCTTTACACAGTTCAAATCTATTTTGAAGAGGGCCGCTATGATAAACGGGCAATTGAAAATGTGTTCCAGGTCAAATTGTTTGCCTGGGTAATGTAGGCATTCTATAGCCAGAGCTAAACCAGAATTGCAAATCAAACAGCTTGTTACAGCATACTGCTGTTTCACCCTTGTTTGGGATTATCAGTCTAGAACAGCAATAAGTTGAAAGCCAAAAACTTCACATGAAGGCTGAGATTATCTTCTCTAAGCTAAACTTATTGCAGTACACCACCTGAGAGGTCAGTAAACAAGGTGCGGCTCTACCTTGAAAAGTGAAGATGAGAGCTATGTTAATAAGCTACAAGAGCAAGTTACCATCCTCATGCTGAAATAAACTTAGCTATCCCTGTGACGATAACGTCAGCGTTTATTTGAGGGTTTTTGCTTTCAGCTCCGTTATGACTATTTCAAACTAACAATACATAACAAGAGGAAAACTGCAGTATATGGATACCATAATGAGCAGTTCAGTTTTTGCATGCAATTCTGCTTTAGTGCTAGATATGGGGCACTAACTAGTACCTTTAAAAAAACCTTAGATAATGAAAGCTCTCTTTGTATAATGTTTTAAAAATCAACCATAGCTCAACTAGTAAACAATATCCTAGCACAGATTAGATTATTTTTAAAAACGTGATTTTCTAAGGCTAAAAAGGTAAGCATTATTCTCATAACTATTCTAAAGTCGGGAAAAACAACTTTTCTTTAACAATAAGAAACTTTCAATTTTGTGTCAAGCAAAATAACAAAATTTTATTTTAAATTTTGATCAGAATCCAGAAAAGGGAAAAAAATAAACATGAACTATACTTTTCGATAAATATATCGTCATCTTCCACTTCAGGAGAAGTATTTTCAACTTTACTGTCTTGATGATGGCCAATATTTAGAATTTCCTGAAAACTTTTCAAAGCAGAAAAAGATACCTAAAAGAGGAAATCAAACATTTTTAAAACAAGTCATTGAAATGTTACGTAGATCTTACAAATTTTTAAAGCATTATAAAAGAGTTTAATAGAATAAACATAAAAACATTGAATAAAAGAGTACTGTAGCTTTTGATACATAATTTTCAACATCTGTAAAATGTAAACAAAACTTGAAGTGTGAAACATTTAATTGAGCCAGCACAAAATAAAAAGCAGATTTTCATAAATAATGGAGCAACTGCAACCTAACCGGGCAGTACTGAAGACATGCAGATCCTAATCACAGCATTACAACTATGTCAAATCAGGTTTACCCCTACTATTGTATCATTGGGTTTAAGGAACTACTGAAAAATTATTACAATTAATGGCTAAAAAACTCCAAAAAAATTATATAAGAAGAGAGCCCTACATGTTTGTAACCATATGAAACATCATATTAAAGTCATATGAAATACAATTTTTTTTTTAGTAGGATTAAAATGCTTACTTCTGAGTAAAAACAATTTTAAACCAGAGTATTTCAGAATACATTACAAAAAAATAATATATATTGTGTGGCAATAATTTTTTTTTTTTTGCAGTTTGTTCTATAAATGTGTTGGTTTATTTATTAACTAGTGGTGCCCGCACGGCTTTTCCCGTAATAGAAAAATTGAAAGGTCTTTTGGTTCGCCTGTATATTTACAAATAATGTATGGTGAATTTTCTAGCCAATTGGCTTGTGCCCATGTTACGGTTCCACGTTATGATAATTTCGTAATTTACTCATCCATCTTACGATAATTTTGTTCTTAAAATTGAAATAGAAAAAGAACCACATCGAATTTTCGAAAAATCGCTTCGAGGTGCACACCCCATGTGACAAACTAAATTTGTGCCAAATTTCATGAAAATCGGCCAAACGGTCTAGGCGCTATGCGCGTCACAGAGATTCTGACAGACAGAGATCCGGACAGAGAGATTTCCTGACAGACAGAGGTCCGGACAGAGAGATTTCCTGACAGACAGAGATCCGGACAGAGAGACTTTCAGCTTTATTATTAGTAAAGATTATACAGAAACCTTTAAAACCAAAAAAAAAAAGAAAAACTTTCAACAAACTCTTAGTTCAAGTTTTTACTAAAAAAAAGTCAAAAAAAATTTTTTTTTGTTCAAGCCCTCCAAAATGAACATAGACCTAAGCACTTTTCACTTCAGTCCCCTGTACCTACCACTGGGCTTAATCAGTTGGATGGAACCCTGAAGACAGCTCTGATTTTTTGAACCAGACCAGAAAACAAGCAATCCCTGGTCCAATACCCCCAGAGGTATTGTTCCACTTTGAGGACTTTGTGACCACGAGCATATTTAACGTCCCCGCAGTCACCATTATAGAAAACAGTGGATCTTCAACCAGCGAGGATCGAACCCGGGACCCTCTGGTCACATGTCTAACGCCTTACCCATGGCCCCATAGACCTAAGCACTGGACCAGGGATACAAGTGGACTCAAGTAAAATTTTCTGAACTCAGTGGAAATTTTTGGAAGCTACGCTCCTCCCCCATAAAAACTCTTCAAATATTCCTAGAAAAATCATTGAAAAAAAACTATTTCGAAAGTTTTTTATCTTTTAAATACAGTTTTTCAGCTTTAGAATTTTACCAGACCAACATTTTTGGAAACGGCAGCTCAAAATTTTCAGAAATGACAGAAATTTCGGACAAATTAACAAATTAACTTTCGACAATTAACTTTTTTTTGTGACTTTTGTTGTTTTCGTAGCATGTGTGTAAATTTGCAGCTAAAATACATTTTATAATTCTGTACAATACCTCACTATTTTTGCTCAGGGCTGAGCTCTCTATGAATTCCAGAAGAAGAGCCCATGCTCTAGGAAAATCCTCCAGCTTTTGCAGAACATCTCTCTTTGTGTGAAAGATTCTTGCAACACCCGAAAGAGTTAGTACCTGCACAAGAAAAAAAAGTTACACAAAACAAAAGACATTCAGCCTAATCTCTTAAAGTAAATGTAATTATTTCTCAAAAATCTACTAAATGTAAAGAACTCTTATCTCTAAATATGCGGAAATTGAAAGATGAACACATCTCAAAACACACTTAAAGCATTATGAAGTTTTTTTCATATATTTATTAATCTTAAAGGCCATAGCCCGACTTTACATGAGATGTTGAGAACTTCTAAAGTGTAAATTTTTAGAAAATAAAAGAATTTACACAAAGTTTATTTAAATATAAAAAAATATATACAAGATTTCTTTTTTTTTAATACAGTGAAACTTTGGTAACTCGGCACGCGGATAACTCGACATTTATTTTTCTTATTGTTGGCCCAATGCTAATTTCAAAATGGGCAAAGCCCTCTCTAACTCGACCCACATTTGCAGGAACCCATATAAGTTGACGTCCAATTGCTATTCTAGTCCGATTTTTGCTGTCAACATTTTTTCATATTGACCACTTTTCTCATAATTTTATGCTGCAGTTTCATGGTCAGTCAACCCTTTGCAGGAAAGCTCTTTCAAAAAATTGCACCTTTTATCCAGGAGAGTCAGCTACCACACTCTGCGCTGTTACTGCAATTCTGAAAGGCTACGAAAAGGTAGGACAAATGCATCCAGGGGAGTCCTCTAGAGAAAAAAGGCACAATGACAAGTTTTTCAAACAAGTGTGAGCAGGACTTTTTATGGATTTATTCCTCACGAGGTATTCAAGCAATATTAGTGATTTTATTATGTACTTTTCAAAAAAAAGAAAACATTTACTACAATTAATTTTTATAATGTGAATGTTGAGCATAGAAAGTAATTGATACAGAAACTCGTTAGTGGTTAAATTTATGGAATCTCAGTAAGTGGACATCCGCTTGAATCAACATGTTTTCATGTTCCCTTGAGGTGTCGAGTTACCGAGGTTTCACTGTATTAGGTAATATACATAACATAATATGATAATGTGCTAACTTACAAAATTTTCTGACAGTTCAGGAGCTTGTGCAAACTGTCACATCAGCAGAATTGCATTCAATCTTTTGTTTGTTTTAGATAAGTCAATTCAGTTAGGCATGTTTGACTTGTAAACAACATAAAATTTCTAATTATTACAGAATAAAGCAGCTTCCCTCTGCTGATATTATCTGACACAGATAGAATAGTGAGTGTTTTAAGCAGAAGATAGTAACTACTTTAGGATTATCAAGTACTACAGTATGGTGCAAGAAGAGGGGCTAAACATGGCAACAATTTTCTCCTTTCTACATTCCTTACATTCTAGCATGAGGCCTCAATATTGCCATGCGTCAAAGCATGGGTTAAGAGAACTGGTAAGGTTCTTTCTAAGCTTAGGATGAAGCGTGGGTTTAAGCATGCAATGCAGCAACCACAACTTTTAGACTACATGAGGTTGGCAAAATATTAAATACTGGAGAAAGTATCCAAATAAGAATTATATAATGAGTCAACTAATTGTAAAGTTTTGCAAAACATCAACATCAATTTCTTTTGGATGTGTACAAACCCAGTTGCATTCAAATTTTAATGGCAGAAAAAGTGAATACATATTTAAAGTGGTTCCATTATAATTAAAATTACCCTATTTATACCATAAGGGCACAACATAAAGCTGGTTCAAATATATGTATGTCATCCTAACTTGGTTGCTAAACTATGTGAACAACCAAGTTAGTATGACATACAAAACGTGTGTGGGGGGGGGGGGGAATGCAATAAAAATAATAATAATTCAGATAAGGGTTTCTTGGCGTCTTTATTCACTGTAGTTACCATCATTAAGCCACTGCAATTGATGTAGAAACCAAATAGAAAGCACAATGCACAAATTCTGTGATACAATAGTTTTTTTTGTTTGTAAATGGTTGTTTTTCTGCAGAAGCCCCGTTCTCACCTAGTGACAATAATGTAAAAAAGTTTTCTTAATGTAAACTTCTTCCCCAGTCCATATAATGTGCATTACAAGTTACAATGACTTATGTCTATTTATGCTAGTTCTAGGTGGAACCAAACAGGAAAACTATAATTATAATCACTTTTATTTATATCAAACAAAGAGGGAGAAAAAATAACTTCCAACTTCAGGCAGTACATTATCATAAAATATAACACACCTGAGTTTCTGCCCACTGTTTTTGTGCAGTATTTCGAGAGTGATGGATCAGAATATTTCCTCCCATGTCAGTTATTTTGTCTGTGGATGCGGTTCCTGACAAAGATCTCACTCTATCAAGCAACGGGAAAAGTACCTACAAATAAAATGCAGTACAGAACTACTTATTTAACACTTCTATATGTTTTCCATAATACACAGGATGATTATGCAATTAAATCCCATTACAACAAATATCAATACGAGAAAATATCCGTTTCAACAAAATAAATTTTCAGTCTTTATGTAATTTCTATTTTATTGCTGGAATTCCATTGCAAAGAGATTCTAATTACAATGAATAAAATTTGTGTTCCCTTGAAGTTAGTTTAACGGGATTTCACTGTAATTCAAGTCCCACTTTTAAAATGCTGTGAAAAAAGAATCACTGGTCAGAATGACTACCAGGGCCGGATTTAGAAGTGTGGAGGCCCTGGGGCAATGAAGGAGTGGAGGCCCTTAATCAGGGTTCGAAAAGATCATCAGATTTTCGAAAATATCCGATACTTTGATATATATCTGAATAGTTTGATATATATGTATACATCCGATATTTTCAACCCATGAAAGTTAGGATATTTTGTAAAAAATTTACTGTGGGGGCCCCTTGGTTGTGGAGGCCTTGGGGCAGTAGATCCGCTTGCTGTCCCCTAAATCCGGCCCTGATGACTACAAATTTGAACCGTAGACTGCTACTACTTGTAGAAGGGGAAAGCAATTATTACAGTTTATGTGTCTTTGAGTGAAATATTACACTGAGTTAATAAGGTTCTTTTAGGTAAATGGCAACTGTGCAGTAGAAGCTTTAAAGAAATTCCGGTCATTAAAAAGTGAAAAAAAACTGGTCCAAGGTCTGCCAAGTGTCAGAAGAAAATGACTAGGAAATTTGAAGAGAAAGGTTTTATTTAAGTGAAATCTGGTAGAGGGATGAAATCTATTGCTTTGACGTCATTAGAAGATGTGAGCATAGTATTACAAGAAGGACATTTTCTTATGCCATACAGTTTCCCCCTTCGTCACGTATATTTAATTATTCAGTTCAAATTTAAAGTCATTTTTGACTTAATTGTACCAGTGGTTCGATTTATGCAACATTTTGAAAGCAGAACTTAAATTACAATAATCTGATATATACTACATACATATTATAAGAAATTAAACACATCTATAAAATTAAAGTGTACTAATTAGGAGATTATTATTATATTATTAAACAACATTCCTACATGTTCCATTTTTTGAAGCAAAGATATTAGAACTGAAGATGAATGCACAAAATAGAAAGGATTTTTATAACACAAAATTTGTGGTTAAAGGCAATACCTAATGCGCTAAAACAACTGTTACAAAACATATGAATGAAATTAATTACTTTAGATTTAACAATTTGTTATCTCTTAGCAACTACAGTCAAACTTCGATACAACACCACTGTTGGATACAATTCTATGATGGCGTTATATCGAGGTAGGAGGTATATCGAATTATAAAGTAATATGATTACACATATAAGTAAAATCTTAGCATTAAGAAATATGATAAAATTAAACTATATACATACCTCTTTAAGTTCAAAAGTAAAAAATAAATTTTAGAGATGCAACTTTTTTCTTTAAGTTTTATCTTTTACTTGTTCTCAGGGACAAAATATTTTAAAATACTACTTAGAATTTTTGTTTAAAATAACTGTTTCTATATCCTTTTCTATCGTGAGAAGTTTGTCCATCCTTTTTCTATCACTCATATTTTTCTCAAAAATCCTTCTTAATTTCTAGAGGATATTTTTCCCAACTTAAGACTAGATATTTTTTCCTTCATAGTCAGGTTCTTCTTCAGACAAATCGGAATTTGAATCTGGTGTTGCTAATTCAATAATGTTCTCATGAGTCATGTCTTCAAAAGTCGATACTGCTTTCTTGGCATCAATGAATTTATTTGCTGTAAAAGGATGTTGCAAAACAGTTAATTGATGCTATCCTGTATCTCCTGCATTTTGACATGGTTTTGCAGACTAGGGTTTTCGCCTTCTACTAAACAAATATGTTGACAATGTTTCTGGTGTAATTCCCTCCCAGGATTTTTTTATGACGTGAATTGCTTCTTTCAAAGAAATAACAGAAAAATCATCATTTTTGATGCACTTGACAATATGTCTAACTTGAAATTTTCGATAAATGCACTTTCTCCAAGGGTTGAAGGCCACCTGCGCAAGCAGGGGGAAAAATTTAATCCGTATATTGCTCATAGTAATTGTTTTATGGCAAGGTGCATTATTTATTATGAGCAGAATATGTCACTCTTTCCTCTTCCTTTCATCATCAAATGATTTCAACCATTTTTGAAACAGTCATCCATGCTATTTGATTACTGTCATTACTAAAGAACAAAGCGGGATTGAAATTTTTAAAGCATCTAGGCTTTGCTGCTTCACATATAACTGTCACAGTTCTCTTACCCAAACCATCTACATTTGTGCAAAATACAAGTGATACTCAATATTTTGCTTTTTGCTTTTTTACATCCTTTAAGAGCTCCATTTGATATTGTTTTATCTGGTTGCGAACAAAAAGTCCTCTCTCATCCATGTTGTAGACATCAGCAGCAGCATATTTTGAAATTAAAGCCCGTATTTTTTCCCGGCCCTTTGTCACAATAGTTGGATCAATGTTGGCAGTTTCACCAGATCTTATGTGTTGAGAAAGACCATGACGTTTTATAAATCTATTCAGCCAACCGTTGCTAAATTCAAAGTCAGTGATATTTATTTGCTTCCCAAAAATTGTAGCATGTTCTCTGATTATGTCTCCAGTTATTGTAGCAGTTTTGGCACTCATCAGCATAATCCAAGTGTATAAAGTATCTTCCAACTTCTTGTGTTTAGCAGATTTTATTCGTAGAGCATTTGTTCATACATCATCAACATTAAACCATTCTTCTTTATCACTAAGATGTCTCCAATGCATCGTCGGCTAATGGCTTTTTTCTACATTATGGAAAAATAACTTGAAATGCTTTGCTGTGAATAGCTCTGTTTGTATTCAAATTTTCTGCTTCTCAGAAATGAAGAGATGACTTCTTTTTGACAATGTATAAGCAATGTCAGACATAAACCGAAGAAATCTATTTAATTTTACAATTCTACATCAACCAACTAAAAAACTTTCCACAGCAACAACTTCTTTAAGATCACAACGCTGAGTGGAGAGCCAAATAGAATTCTATGAGCAATAGTAAGTTTCGTAGACAAAAAAATACCAGCCTTGCACTAATCCTTTTCAAAGCAGGCAGTAAATTTAGCATTTCTAAAGCCCAAGGAAAACAAGGTTTTTGCTATCATGGGAAGAGAACTGCATAATAATGTTGTTGGCAGATGTTATCAGGACATATAAAGTGCATCCCTTGCTCCCAAAACCGAAGCTAAAAGCGTTATAAAGCAATAGACCCTTTTCCTCCCTTTTCCTGTTTAATCACTGATCGCATTTCTTGGTAAACCACATGTTTACTGTTGACGACCTCTCCATGGAGTGTTTTTGCCTGGACATACTCTACGGTAAGTTGGATTACACACGTAGATATCAAAGAAGAAATGCAATGACAGTACAAATAAATTTTGGAAAAATATTTTTTTGGGGGTTGCCGTCAGGCTGACATTGTATCAATTTGGCGTTATAACAGATAAATTACATTAAAACTCCTATATGGAAGATTTGTTTAGGCACAATTACGATGGTAAAACGGGATTGGCACTTTAAAGGGTGGCACTTAAAAGTTTGACTGTGCAGTGAAGCACTGTTTATACGTTTCTCTTTTATACATTTTATCAATTATACGTTTTTAAAATTGGTCCCTGCAAAGTCTAATACACATTAACCTATACCTATTATACGTTTTTTCGTTTGTATGCCTTTTTCATACAGTCCCTTCAAAAATGTATAAACGGTGCTTCACTGTATTTATAAAATCTTTCAATTTTCAAATTTTTCTCAGAACAGATTTAAAATTGGAATATTTTACATTGCATAATACACAAATTAAATAAAATTACGATGAAATGTCATTTTTATGCTGTTGTTTACTTTTCATGCTTTTATAGTATTTAACTAAAAATGTGCTGAAAACATTCTAGCAAGTAATGGAATATACAAATATTACAGCTATTTCTCTCTTATACCTCTGTTTTGGCATGTACCAATTGTATATTTTAGCAATTGAAATATTCTACATAAATATAACTTAGATACCAATGGAGTAGTCCAAAATAAAGTGCACATTCATCATTATAAAGTAGTATGATGTCGATTATTTCTAACACTTTGCATGCAAAAACATATAAAAAAACTTAGCAGCATTACAAAAAAAGTAAAAAGTTTGCCGTTGTGCAAAATATCAAAAATAAAACTCAATGTACAAACAGCAAAGAAAATTGTAGATTTTGGTGTTACAAGGAATCACATTTTCCATTCAAAAGATACAAGATCATAGATGGGAAGACATTCAACAAAAGTCAATCAGCTGCTTTTCCTAGTCTATTTCTAAGTCTTTTATAGATGTCCATTCACCCATAAGGTCACATTGCTTGCACTAAAAAAAGGGCTCTTTGTGACTCCAAAACACATGGCAGCAATATTTAGTGCTATTAGGGCTTCTAACCATGATTTTGGTTTGTAGGGAGATTCCACCATAAATTTTACTTTTTTTTTTTTTTTTTTTCAAAGTTCTTTTCCAATAGCTCAGCATCAAAAAAAATCAAGCATTGGTTAATACAGTGAAGCACCGTTTATACGCTTCTCTTTTATACGTTTTTATCAATTATATGTTTTTAGAATTGGTCTCTGCAAAGTCTTATACATATTAAACTATACCTATCATATGTTTTTTTTTTTTTTTTGTTTGAATGCTTTTTTCATACAGTCCCTTCAAAAACATATAAACGGTGATTCACTTTATTATCTTATTTTTTCTAACTCTTACAAAACAATTACATACACAATATAAATATTCTCAGTTTTTTATAACTAATTATTAATTTTACTAAACTTGTAATGTGTAACAGTTTAAGATTTCAGTTGTCACACACGTTGAAAGTTTTATAAAACTAATAATTAATCATAAAAAACTGAGAATATTTAAATTGTGCATGTAATTCTTTTATGAGAGTATGTAAAATAAGATAATAAAACTAATGCTTGATTTTTTGATGTTGAGCTAATGGAAAAGAACTTTGAAAAGAAAAATAGTGTAAAAATGTCACACATGTTACAGTAGAATTGCTCTATAGCAGAATTTTATTCAATGATTTTAAAGGCTAAAGCATTATTAAAAATAATTACCTGCCATAAGACCACCTGCCATGTTGTCTGCTGTAGAAGGCTACCATGAGCACCCAGTGTAGAGAAGAGTGTCTGGCCAGCACTCTTGCGCACAGCAGGCCGAGAGTCAACACACAGGTCACCCAGCCGGCAAAATAGGCTCAACCAAAGTCTGTCGAACGGTAGAACGGTGTACTCGTAGCTCAGAACTTGTACACAATTCAGAACACCCATTTCTTCTTCTGAAGCAGAGGATAAATCAAGGGAGATTTTTTCTTGGTTTTGGAACAAGTGGTCTGCAATGTTCCACTAAAAGAAGGAAAAGGCATAAGAAATTACGAGTTTTAGTAAAAAAAATAAATCCAACATTACACTGATGTCTATAACTTTCAGGCAAATGGGGAGTCTCTAAAAAAAAATCAAAAAATAAAAAAGTTTCTAAGGCACCATTTTAATTAAAATACATAAAAAGCAATTACAAGTGCAATTAATTAGACTCCTCCTTTCTTACAGTCATTATACTTATGTTTTAGTGGCATAGTTGAAAATAGAAACCCTTACATCAGTTGTTCTAATTCAGAAAATTGGAACAAACTTAATGTAATGCAGAAAAGAAAGCTCTTTCGAACGAAATAGAATGTTAGGGGGCTGGGAAATATTTCAGCTCTTTAATAGGCAATTTATGTGAAATTTTAGCTCAAAAAGTTTATTACAAAAGAACTATTTTGAAATTAAAAAACAAACACTTTGAGGTGCAAACCCCCTGGGGGCTCGAATTAATTTTGTACAAAATTTCAAGGTTGTAGGAGCTATGTCTCCTAGAACGCAGGTCCGGACAGACAGAATTTCACGATTCCTTTGACACTATTTTTTTAACATACAGAGATAACTTTGTATTCATCCTCAAACAATTCCACATCATGTACAACTTTTTTTCTTAATTTTTAATAATGCAAATTAACATAATAGCGAATATGATCTGGCCTATCCCATAATCAAAACACAGTTCATGTGCTTCTTGTACTTTAGGCATGAGTAAAAAGATAAATTCACACATTTACAATAAATGTGATCCTCTAGGTTCAATTCAGGCTTTACACGACATAAAAGGTTTGCCTTAACAAAAATTGTTAATGAATAAATACATCATAATTAAGTGACAAACTCATTTGTTTATTAGAGCATATGGGTGCAATAAAGAATTACTCTCGAGATCCTAATACCATGAAACATGCTTTAAAACACAGCCCACTTGTCATGGAAGAACATTATATTTCCACATTGAGCGAATAAATCTTTTATGCATAATTTGCCTATGATGCATGCATTCATTAACTTCATTTCATTGTATGAATATTTCAAATTGATCATTTTGCAAAATTTAAATTAAAATATAAAAATTGTGGCAATGATCTGCCCTAGTATGTTCAGAAAATAAGAAGGTATCAGCAAATCTGGAAACTAAAAAAAAAAAAGAGTTTCAAAAGGCAAGGTTTAAATTAATACACAAGCAATTAAACACAACTGAGGATCACAGAATTATCAAAATACTTGTTTTTCATCTAAACAATTCATAAAAATTCCTGTAAGAAACATATTTTGCAAATTGTCAATTTAAAACAAATTTACATAGAACAATAATATAAAAGGAAAAAAAGAGGAGAAAAAAGAAATTATTTATAATGATAGCTTAAACTGTAGTTTGATAACAAGATAATTAAGAAACCTGGGACACAAAACTATATTATACACATACAAGAAGTCCAACAGCTGCAAGGGATACATTCAGCTCTTGAGTTTGAGAACCAAATTTAGCAGCAGCATCTACACATAACTGCAGACAGGTGCAGGGCATGATAGGAGTGTAGTCAGCAACAACAAGCTGAAGGCACTGGAATGCTGATCTGATCAAAGACTCACTATGAGAAAAGATTAGAAAAAAAATTCAGACAATCATTCAACACTTCGGAAAGAAATACACAATACGCTTTGTCTAACAAAAGAGAATAGTCATTATCATCAGAGTATATTGTTAATGAGGATCACAACAAAGACTTGAGTATTTGATTTTGAATAAACATGAACTCACCACTTAATGATACAAGAACCACTGACAGAACTATAAGTGCACACAAGTTACTTTTGCTTAAGTCATGGTGATTCTCATAAAACAAAACATCCTCATTAAACTACTTCATGCAAGGATAAACTCAGCATTTGACAAATACCCATATGTGCAATGCATAAGTTCAAGATGCAAAACCAATGGGGGGAAATCATTGAAGTATCAGTATTAAGCAGGCACAAAATAATAATGTTTTCATTCTTAACATTTCCCCAAAGAATACTAAATATCTGAAATGCTTACGGCACAGCACACTAACATAAACTTACACCATCTCAATGATGAAACTGAGGGGAAAAATGTATCCTAACATTGGTCACACATGAGTGCAAAATAACAATTCAACACAAGCACCAGGAACTTACCCGTGATCTTCGTTTACAGCTCCAATAACATCCAGCATTTGGGGCCAGCCACTTGATATTATCTCACCGCTGCTATGAAGGACTTGGAGGGCACAGTCCAGCTGTTTCTGCCTTATGTCTGGATGAGAAATGGAGGAGAGCTCTTGCAGAGGGCTCAGCAGCATCACTTGCAACTTCTAAGAAGAAAAGGAAACCTTAACATAAAGCATGAAACAAATAAAATGTTTATCTTCAAGCAATAAGTTTAAAACAAATATACAAGACTAGAATTCCCGTACCCGGCATTGCTCGGGTAATGGAATTAGCAGGGGCTAATAGTGCTTGGTGCATCTAGTTTCGAAAATCCAATACAATAATTGCTTATTACCTATCATTTTTTCTAATTTTCGGAGGATCCCAGGGCCTCTGGGCTCCTTATATGAATGCCGATGTCCTTAACCAATCTTTAACTGTTATTAACGATTCTTTTAAAGTATTGATTATCTTTGCAAACACAGGCCATCCACATTTTATTGTTATACCTATGTTTAAGCAAAAACTTCTTTGTATAAAACATTTTTAGTTTTTTTTTCTGGTGCTAAAACTATTAAGCTGCTTGATGAACTGACTTAGGAGCAAGCTACATAAAATTGGCCGTGTGAAAAAAGTCTTCTCTTAAAATCGATCCCTGCTACTTTTAATATCTGTCCTTGTGACTTATTAACGGTTATTGCAAAGCAAACTTTTACAGGAAACTGCACTCTTCTAAATTCAAAAGGATAGTCCGCCTGTGATGATGTTCTTAAAAACTTCGTTCTAGTTTTGAAAAAATGAAAGCAAAAGACAGAAACATTATTATTTGACTTGAGAAAAGCTTTGAAGAATCACGTGAGAAACAAAAACAATATCAAATTTAAAATTCGCTATCGACCAAAACTTGAGATGAAGTACTGAATAATGATTTGAATGGAGGAAAGCCTCCGAAAATAAGGGACTTAAATTTCAATGACAGGTTTTAATTTCACAGAAATTAAGGGGTTTTAATTAATTTCTCCTGAACTAATTGATATTTCAAAAACTCCTTTCTTAGTGGATACTTTCGAATCATGTGGACATACCTGCCAAATTTCAAGTCTGAGGCTTCAACGGGATTGTCTGTGCATTGATATATATATATGTTATCTCAGGACATTGATTTTTACATATTAAGATTAAAATTGCCCAAATAGCAATTACAGATGCTATACAGGGCATTCACAATTCCCTCCGGGGAATGGAAGGCTAATCAAAAAAAACATATTAGAAATATAGCAAGAATGGTGATTTTACTGATGAAAGAAATTATTCACTCCCATATTAAGTGCAAAAGTCGTATCTGCAGCTGAGTTCAAAATGAGAAATTGCCATTTAAAGTTATGCATCTCCATCTGTTTTATTCAGACAAAAAATTTTCAGACTTTTTTTTTTTTACATATCTCATTGACAAATGACCATAAAACACTGTATTTAGGTGAAATATGTGACAGAGAACCACCTGGTGACTGTTAACTCAATTTTGTTAAAAAGTGCAGATACAACTTTTGTGCTTAGCACGGCAGTACAAGTTTTGTTTTCCAAATGTTCTATATGTGCACCTTTCTTAACGCGGCAGATATTAAGCCTAAAGTATAAATCTTGTTTCACTTGCAGTAACATGTCATGATTAATGATTGTTCACTTTCCAACAAGATGGGACACCCACATTATCTGGCAGACGAATTTTTATGGCGTTATATAAAAATTCGCATTGTGTGTTTGAGTCCCAGATGATTTAAAAGATTTATGCTAAAAGATCACAAACTCATTTGCTACCATTGATCCTGACATGTTAAAGAGAGTGATGCAAGAAATAGACTTTAGACTTAATACCTACTGCATTACAAAAGGTTCACATATTGATTATTTGGGAAACAAAACTTGCACAGTTCCTTTCTTCAATAAAGTCTACATTGATGCTGTGTTAGTAATGTGCATGTTTTAACAAGCCCTCCAAACCACGGCCGAGACTGAATAAGCAGTGCTGGAGTTGGAAATAATATTTGGAGAACCTCATTTTTTATGGGGTTTGTGTTATGGTCGACAAGTTTATGTTCGGCCAAAAAAGCTCATTTTAGATTACTTATGACACCTTTAATTCAAAGAGCAGGCATTATACTTTTCGAAAAAGGTGGTTTGAAACCAATTCACATTAAATTTGCCTTACTCTTATATTAATAAGCAAATATTTAGGGAAGGCTCCCCCTCCCTTGCTACAGCATTGTATATAAGTAAGAATATTTACAATGTTTATTAGTGCGGTAATTACTTACAGCACCATTCGTTCCGAAATACATAAAGATTTTGTTAAAAAAAATCCTGATTACTGTGATTGATGGTTGTTATCATTGGCTCATAGAAATATGGAAAATTTCAAAGATATTATTAAAGAAGAGCATTGCCTTTATATATTTAAACTGGTTATAATGTAAATATGAATATGTTTTATAGTCACTGCTGATCCTCTTATTTTGTTATAATTTTATTATGTTCTTGTCTAAAAGACTCACAATTATCACACATAGATAACATAATAAGAAAACCTTTTTTTTTAATAACAAAATAAAATGATCAGCTATGACAATAAAATTAATGTACGTCTGCATCATATTCAATTTGAGTATAACAGCACTCAGGTATTTAAAGATTTTGTTAAGAAAGTTCTGCATACTGCTCACATTTTCAAGAAATTTCTTCACTTTTCCCTGGGGTTTTTTCCCCCAGAACATTATAACTTCAGTAATTTTATGATTTATCAATTCATTTGCGACATGATAAAAAATAATACTACTGCCAAACACTTGCTGATGAAACAAATAAATAATGAGTTGTCAATATCACTAAAAAAATCATGCTAAAAATTGCTCAGTAAAGTCAAGATCCAACATAAAATACTATCTGTATCAACAAATGATAATAATTAAAGCACAATTCAAACATTACCTTATTTTCTTTCAAAGAAGGAGTATACTTGTGATATAAAGCAGCTTTGACTAAAAATGTAACTGCTTCAGCTCCCCACTCACGCATTCTAATGTGAGGATGCTGGCAAACCTAGATAGTGCAAGAATAAAAAATCATTATCAAATAGGTCATTCAAACTTCATAACAGGCAAAAGCTGCAAACTATTCTAATCAAAACATACCAGCATAATAGGTAAGAAACAAAAAATCATGCAATGTAGACAATACCAATATAAAACTGATGTGATCTCAAATCCTTTTTCTATGACATACCTGCCGACATTCCAAGAGGAAGAAAAAAAACAGTAGATCATTGCAATGTGCTGCAATATTGCATTTCTTGTTGTTGTTTAGAGAAAAATAAGGATTTTTTTTGTCATTCCTTGAAGTACAATCAAATGCAAGTTCCTTACATCATAAACACAATCGGGTAAAATAACAAAAATCCAGGAATCTCCCAGAAAAACCAGTAGAGTTGGCAGGTATGTTTGTGGGTTCTTCACAATTAAAAATTAAAAAAAAGTCATTCTTACATTTAGTACCTTAATACATTCCATAAATACAATACAAGTGTAAATATTTACTCACTGCAATGCTTACAAAAGTCCGAAAACAAGTCAATTACATCAAGCTATCACATTCACAACAATAGTATGTGAGAAAACATTTTTAAACTGTTGTTAAAAAGCATATTTTGAAAAGGTAGTACATACTTACTTCTAGCAAATGATTAGTGACAGGCCTCCACAAAACTTCAACTCTGAACAAATTAACCAAACCAGTTTCAAGCAGCTTCGCAACAGCAAATAAAGAAGGTTCCTAAAAATTAGTTACCAATAATTTTGTTAATTATGAAACATACACATGAATGCATTGACTTATTAGTTTATTTTCAAATGGCACTGAAGGCTATGAACTTTTTTTTTTTAATTTTACTTTACTTATTTATTATTTTTTTCCTATCAATACAAATCAATCAGCAAAAGTTTCTGAGTACAGCTACGCTGATCTTAGTCAATTTATCAATTTCTAATGAAAATCATGAGCCCTGTTAAAACTATTCACCCCATTAAGTAATAGTTGCTTCATGTAAACTTCAAAATGCCTACAACCCTGTTAAAGTGGTATTTTTTTCTAATTTCACCATTAACTTGGAATTTGAAAAGCTTAAAACAATGACTTCAAGTGCTGTCACCTATACAGAAATTTAGCCCATCAATGTCTTCCATTTAAATAAATTTGAGCAACTGGATCAAGTCCCTTCTGACTCTCCTTTGCTTCAAACTTTCAAGTCTTGAATCATGCTCTGAATCAAAAAAGATCATTCACCACTCTTGCATTCCACTTTTGAATCTTGGATCCTTACTTAAGATAAGGAGAGCAAAGCTTAAGAGCAGACTCCAAATGAAGACTTACCAAACTTTGGTGCAACAGTAGAATTTTTTTTTGGAATTATGGGAAGTAAATTTATTGATAAAACCCAGTATTTTGTAGATTGTTACTTGCTTTGCTGCACTGCTGACTGAACTATGTCATGACTAATTAAGACACATAACTCAACAAGTTTCTTCTTTGCTAATGATGAATCCCAATAAATATTAGATTGTATACTTATTTCCATCACCTAAGCACTTTATGTTTTATAACAATGAATTAAATACCTCACTTTCCTGATTGCTTAGAAACGCGATATAAATCCTCTAGCAGCTTTATCCCTTGTTCATCATTGTCAATACTACCACAAGACTTTGACCACATCAGCAAAAATATTAGTGCTTTCAAAAAGCCTTACACTAAGTAAATTTGTAATAAAATAATAAATAATAATGGTCGCAAAACTAATGCGTGAACTACAACTTAAAACAAGAAAAAATAAGTTTTAACATACTCATTCTCTTAAGTTCAAACGCAATTTAATAATCCCTTTCCTAACCCTTTTCATATAAATAAGAATAGTTCAGCTCTATAAGTCATGTTTAGTGAGGTATGCAGAAAGTGTTATTTTAAATTTTAAACTTGAAAGCATTTACAGATGTTAAAACATCAACATACCCTATTTGTATATGCCAGTTCCATGGACTCTGAAGACAATTTGCAAAGAGCATCAATTAAATGATGCAAAGCAACTTCATCTAAATACCTGTTTGAGAAAAATAATACATATTTTATAGAAATTCAAGAACTTTTATTAGACAAATATATATTTAACTAACATAACACTGACTCTTTAATTGAGGACAATAGGACAACCTTATACAAGCAAGTTATGCCAGATACAAGCCAATTTTTCAAGCCTTTTTTAGTAATTTGTACTTTTGAAATAACTTTGAAATTCCCCTCCCCCTCTTTTTTTTTACTCCAACTTACACATTAAAGGATGTAACTTCTTTAACAAAACAAGAAAAATGATAGTGTTCTTTAAGCAGAAGAACAATTACTATAGAACCTAGAGTGACATGCCAAATTGGCAAAAAATTTCCCTGACAGCATTCATTAGCGTGAATAAATTTTAGGGTATCATTTGTTACCAAATTGACAACAAATTCAATCTGGCATTCACTGAAATTGAAAGTTGAATGAAAGTCCATTTGGCTGTCAATGAAAAAAAAGTCATCGAAAATTTTCTACAATCAAAAACTTACTAACTCATATATATTTTTTGGGAATTCATAGACACAAAAGAGATAACTAAGCTGTTTTTGCATTTTACATCAAGTTCAAAACGTTACACTTTATAGATTGATTCTTAGTACTGGTTAAAACTAGATACCAGCAACTAAGCAGCTGTCAGGGTGGAGGAGAAAAGGAAAAAAAAATTGAATGCCTTAAAAGTATGAAAAACTGTAAATCAATTGTTACTGCAAAAGTGTAAAACTCCACGTAACTGCTTAGCATTTTTGACTTTTCACGGCTATACTTTTTGCAAATTGTATGTTATTATAAGTATGTAGTTACAAATATCATCAATAATTTGTAACTAACAGCAAATATCAGTAAATTATAGAGATGCACCAAATATCATATTTTGCCGAATAACAAATACCAAACATTCGGTTAAAATTCCAACCAAATGTTTGGCCGAATGCTGAATATTTGTTTCACTTTTTTGTACTTTAACTTATTTATCTTTTATGCCAATACAAAATAGAAATCTTCATCTATTTTGTGTCTTTTGTAAAATATAAATTCACAACCATTTAACATCCTAAATTCATCTACATCACATATAGATAATCAAGTATAATTTTATTAATCTAAAATAAATAAATCACATAATTCATTCCTCAGGCAAAAGCAAATTAATATAGTATTTATTTGCTTTTGCCTGGTAATTTGGTTTGTGGTTATCAGCAATTCTACACAACTTTAATTTTATTTCTTTTTTTGCCCTATGATTTGATAATTAATGATATAATCAGGATCACATGTTATGTTATAAATATATAATCTTGCATTTATAAAAACCCAAGGTGCTTAAAAGATCATGACAATTTATTCAAGTGATTTTTTGATATTTTAGACACCTTAGTAACTGAACAATTGATATTAATAACTGATGATCTAACATACAATATTAGTAATTATAATGTGATCCAACTGTGACAATATTAGTAATTAACAATTTGAATTCATGTTGTACTATAATACTATGCTATAACTTTACTTCATTGTATAAAAGAATGCTTTTGTTTATCAATTGTCAAATATGTAATAATTTGTTTACTATTTAGTTGTGAATATTAAAGTTATCGGCCAAATTGAATATTTGGTCTACCTACCGAACATGCAATATACTAAACATCAACCAAATATTCGGTGCATCTCTAGTAAATTATCATCTCTTTTACATGAAATACAACGCCAGCTCAGTCATTTCCTGCTTTAGCCCTGGCTATTGGGAGGTAATTTACTGAATATATCATCTCTTTTGATTGGCAGAAATTTGAGTTTAAGCTACAAAAGTACTCCATTACATCTTAAGCATGTCACTTAGATGGGAATTTTAATTTATTTCAAGAAAATGATTAGAAATACTGAATTACTGAAGTCATGACTTTCAAATGCTTTTTTCGTTGTAATTTAGCATGCCCATCAAAACAAAATAACCTAAATTGCATGACAAATAAGCCACATAAATATTTTTCGGGGGGGGGGGGAGAATGCTTTCCCTCATTCCATGATGCTTAAAAATCACTGGCATGTCACAGTATTAAACGTCTAGTGTGGTATTTAAGCATGAGTCATTTCCTTGTTTGACCTCGTAAGGAGATTAGTAAGGAGATTTTTCACATAAAAATCTGTATTTTAATGACCCTGACCGAAACCTTAAGTGCCTATAAAATTCAAATGTAAGTGACTTGGGAAATAATAATAAAATAAACTATTTTACCTTGAGTACCACATTTAAGCTCAATTATCAATGCAAAATAATTAATGGCAAAAATGCCATTTTTATTGTGGATTAGTGCACAAAAAAAAGGTACAATTATTTTCAATCAATCCAGACTTAGTGAGCCCTTTATAAAACTAAAAAGGGCTCTTTTGAAAATGAACCATTTATTAAAAATTCTATTAAACCTCAGTTACTTAATATATATCATTTAGCATCTCAAAATAAATTTCTACAATGTTTTATTTCAGATCTAAAGCTTAGGCACATAGAAGTGATATTGCAGATAATTTTTTTAAACAATTCTCATGAATATATCACAGCATTTTATTATCACTAATAACACAGCAGTGGGAAACCTTTTCACTAAAATGCAACATTGTATTTTGCAGTTGCCAAAAGACTGCTTTATGCAGAATCTTAGGGATATTGTTCAATATTTGTCATAACATTGTTTAAAGATATACTTACAATTTATTGGAAATATTATAAAAAATTATTAACACATAGTAGACAGGTCAAGAGAATTTCTTGTGATTTTTTTCCTTTAGTAAAATGGCCCTTTACAAGCGTCACCTACTATTGTATGAAATGTACATTGGTAAATCTTACGCCACCTCTTTTTTTTTTTTTTTTTTTTTTTGTGATCTTCTTATCTAAAGTTTCGCGGCTCTTTGATTAAATAGACACTGAAAATTTGCACAAGTGTTTCATCGTGGAATGTTCATTTTTATTTTTCTGGTCCAAAATGTGTTCACACTAATTTACCTTAACCAAAATTACCCTAAATGAAGATATTTATAAATACCACTGAAAAATCTCCAGAAAGCCACATTAACCCTATAAGTTACATGTTCCCCACCTTTACAATGAGTTATACTGATAAAAGACACTTTGTTATGGGTGATTCAGGAAAAAAGAAAACAAGTATTCAAAGCTTTATCAACCTTAAGTTTTGTACAAAAGTCAATTCATTTTTAAAAATTCAAACATATCATTTCAGGGTTTTATGCTCACTATGCTATTTCAGTGTTTTATGACTTCTAAAGAAAGAAAAATTTCTCTAAAAATGAACTTCATTCAGATTCACACAAATACACACACAAATAATGGTCAAAAAAATAATATGTAAGAGGGTACAGTTGAATGAAATAATGTTTAACAAAGAAGGAAACTTTACACAGATATGGAAAAAAAGTTTTAAGGGAAGAAATAAGGTGTGAAAAGGAAACATATAACTTGGAAAAGATTGAGCGTTCACTTACTGGGAACCGTGAAAGACACGAGACAACGTGCCGGCCAGTGGCACGTAACTGGAAGCATTTCAAAAGAGAAAAATTTTTAAATTAACTATAGTCACAGTTGTGGTTACGTATCTAATAAGAAATAGAACAGAGAAAAGGACAGCAATGAAAATAATAATGATCCCACTGGAAGCATTAATGGTCTTAATTTTTTTTTTTTTTTTTTTTTTTTTGTACGAGATTGAAAAAATGTTTTCTCTAAAAACATATTTATATTTTTTCCAAAAGAGAAAAAATCTCAGAATTTAGTTTTAACAATCAACAACTGTTGCCTTCAGTAAGAGAATCCCTCTTTCACCATATGACAATTGCTTGTCAAAACTGAGAATTCTGTACATACATAACTATCAACTCTTGTGCACATATATAAGTGTAAAACATCTCTATTTTCAAAAGAATGAAATCTTCACAATATGAATACAACAAACTCTTTCTGAAAAATTATATTCCAAAAGAAAAGAATGTTTTTCATGGGCAAAAAAGGAAAGTGAAAGCTTTATTTTTTTAAGTAGTAAGACAAAAAAATCAATGGACTCAAGAATTGTTTATTGTAAAGTCAGTTTGTCATTCAATTTTGCTACACAATAGTTCATATTAAAACTTGTTATAAATATTTGAAAAACTTTCATAGATTTCATTTAAATTTATATATTTTGTACAACAAACAACCTAAGTAATAATTTACATGCAAATACACAAAACGAAGTACAGAGAGAAAATATGCATAACAGCTGGTATTACTATGTAAAAATTTCAGATTTTTGCTTTTTGATGGTTGAATAAATAAGTAATTTGATTATGACTATAGTCCTTAATTTATTTTAAAATGAGGACCAAATGCTGAATCTTATTAATATTAAAGTATTTTCATTATGTTTAGCTCATTTATTATAAAGAGAATTCATTTTTGCTCATCCCGATAATGGACATTTTTTAAGCTCTAAAATTAAAACGTTTGAGAATTAGTTTTTGTTTTAGTAAAATCAAATGACTAACACTAGTACAGTCAGAATTCATCGGCGGGAGGGAGGTCATAACAGTCCAAACATTTATATAAAATACCAAATGAGGGATTGGCAACTTGGCATTAAAAGGGGGAAAGGTTGACCCAAAAAGAAAAATTAGAAAATAAAGCATAAGAGAATTAGAACTCCATAAATTGATTCAATAAATTACAATGAACAATCATGAAAGTTTCTAAGTACAGAAGACTGGATAAGCGGTCATTACACTAACAATTGCAAAAGCATGCTTAAGAGACTTTTAAACTCCACACAAATTTTTACTTACACAACTGTACAAACCAAACAATGAGTACAAGTTTAAAAACTCAATAAGAGTTCATGAAAGTCGGAAAGAAACTGAAAAAGCTAATTATATGCATTCAGCTTCTAAAACATGCATCTTTGAATGCTAATAGAAAATCATTGTTCAGACATCATCAGAGAACAATTTTAAAAAAATAATTTCCCAGTAAAAAGGATTTTAAAAATCGTAATAAAATATGTAAACATAACAGTGGATTTAAAATCCCTAAAACTGGTAACAAATGTCTAAAACTTATGAAATTCTACTTCATTCCACTTCCAAAACTTTTTTCAATTTTGTTCATTTTTATTACTAAATAATTACAAATTGTCATGCAGTCACGCATCATACATTAGAAAATTGCAAATTAAAAAACTAAACTTCTGAATTTAAAAAAAAAAAACATAGCTCACTACATGAAATATTTCTGATTCAACTTTCATAACATCTAATGAATTTTCAAAGCTCTATAAAAGCTCAAAATCAAATTTCTGCTTAGAATCAGAGAGATTTTTTTTTTCACAACTGATCTACAATAAATAAAAACATGCACCACTTTACTTATTTATTGTATTTTTTGAGAACATTCAAGCAGGACATATAACTGTAATTAATATAATTGACAAAATAAAACTTATTTGGTTTTAAAAAATTGTGAAACAATGGTCCCCCCCCCAAAAAAAAACAAAATGCATTGGGGAGGCGGAGGGGGGGGGGGGGGTCCACAGTCCTCATGCAATTTATAAGATTTTGAAGTAGATAGATCATTGCATTTTATCAGTCCTGAAATTGAAAAAAATAACTTGATAGCGGAAGAAATAATTCTTAAAATGCTTTTCAAAAAGTAGAGTCACAATCTAAACTACATTCATAAACACTTTTTTAAAACTTTACATGAGAATCTAATTATTATGGATCAAAGGTCATATTTAGCTCAATATTATTATTTACATCTGAATCATGCCAGTTGTAAGTAACAAATGCATAATCCACTATAGGGTGCTTTTACTCTATGTTTATTAACTGCTACACATTTGCAGAAAGATGTGTTGACATAGTGTTAAATTTTTTGGTCAATTGCATGGTCAATAAAATTCTATATTCATAAGAACAAGAAAAATGATTGAAAATAAATAAAAATTTAAAAATTGCCGAGTCTGTCATTAAACTTACTGTGAGCTTTCAAAAAGCCTGGAAAGCATGGCTGATAAAACAGGCAAATCCGCCATTACAGCCGTTGTGATGACAGCGTTTGACGAATCTGCTGAATGGCTTGCTTTTAAACTTCCTCCTGTGGATGGTTTCAAGCCCAGGATCCACACCAAATGCTAGAACGTTATGTATTTCTTTTATTAATGAACACTGTTTTAAACAATTTTTAGCAAACATTACAAACATTTTATCCAAAGGAAAAGTGTTATGTCTCATGTTGGAAGTACAAATGTCTCCCATTTTCATTTCGAAAACAGAAAAAAAAATGAAAAGAAAAAACGAACTAAAAATAATTTAATGTCAATCAAGCATTTTGATGAAAAAGCCAATTAATGCTTTAAGATCTCATTTCATTTAGAATTAAAAGAAAAAACTTAAAAGTTTTACAGCATCTTACAAGTGATACTGTAGCCCAATAGAAATTGTAGGTTTGCATTGCAAGCAACTCAAAAAGTTGTGTGATGAATTTGCAAAATTAATTTTCAAACAAATTACATACAAGTTAGAACTACATACAGACTATACTTCGGTAAAGATTGTGCAAGCTGCACCAGTAGAAGAAAAACAGAGAAAAATTTTCCAAAATTATCCCAAGCAAAGGCTTTTTGGAAAAAAACTTCTGACTAAATTATGTATCTTCATCAAAGTTTCCTTTGAGCTAAGTTGTAGAAAAAGTGATAGGTCATAATAAATAAGTCAATTAGATCACAATACAGTGAAACCTGTGTAAGTTGACCACTTGCAGAGCAGTATTTGAGCAGTCAACTTATGGAGGTTAATCTATATCATATGGGACTATTCTGTACCTGAAAAAAGCGGTCAACTTAGACAAGTGCTCAACTTATAAGGGAGATCAACTTTACAGGTTTCACTGTATTTGATAAAATTATCAATATGGTAAATAAAGAATTAAAGAGAATTTGAATAAAATCATGATTAAAGATATGAAAAATTGAAGTTTTGAAACACTTATTTTTAAGAAAGAATATTAAACTTATTATACAAAGTGTTCAAAAAATAACAATCAATTTCCATACGTGTTTGAATAATTTTTATATTGAGTAAGGGTCAAAGAACAGCTCAATGATACAGAACATTAAGAACAATCAAAAGAAAATTCCTAGGTTCAACTCCCTCAGAAAATGGAGCATAAATCAGATATCAATGCTCTTGGAATGCCGATAAAATATTTTCTCTTAACACGTATGAAAAAAAACTTTTTATGGAGAAAAGACTTAATCCTATAGTATGAGGCGATCATACAAACACACAACAAATAATTAGATGCTATAGGCTATTAACAGTGAATATTTATAAAGGCAATTAAAAAAATATATATACTCTTCTAATGTTTGTGATACTCATTACTCATTAAAAAAAATGAAAATTTACTTTAAAAAAAGAAATATATAGTTTAATTTTTTCATGTTTTGATAAGAATTTCCAAAATTTTATATTTATGACACATTTAAAAACTTTATAGTTTTCTAAAAAAAATTTCTTGTCGCTTAGCAATCATACATAATCTTGAGCTGGAAATGAGTACAAAGTAAACTGTTTGAAATAATTAACAACAAATAAATTTGAAAAACTAACCTGCACTGTTGTGAGTACCAGATGCCATGCAGTGCCCAAAACAGCTCCATGACAATGTGCAAGACTCAATACTGCCCTCATACATTGTAAATTTTTAGCTGTCAACTGTATAAGAACAAAGGTGTGTATTACTACACAATATGCATCAACATTCATATAAAATTGCTAAATGATAAAAGATTGCTCTCAAGGAAATTTTTGTATTAGGAAAGGAAAAAAAGGTTTTAAAAATTAATTCTTTGAGGTACAAGGATTTTAGAAAACTAAAAAGAACCATGTTGCATAAATTTTCTTTTGTATTTTGAAGAAAAAATATTGGTATGAGGAATGAGCCTGTGATGCCGTGTTTAAATTCTCAAACACATTTGTAACATCTGTAAATGGTATATTATTTACTGGTTTACGAAAGTAAAACTAAATATAAACCTAAGAGCATGCAGCTGAAAGACCAAAATTAGCAATCGCCACCAGCCACATAGTGATTAAAAGAAAGAACAGAATTTTTTAAAAAATACTAAGCCCTTTCCATAATGCATTCAAAAGGACAAAATAACTTTTCAGAGTCAGAAAGGACATTTTAAATATTCCTGTAGTTTTCAATTATTCCAAAAAAAAATGACTCCACAAGCAAAGAAAAGAGCGTCTCAAGTCATGAAGAGAATTTCTTATCATTATCTAGCTTTCAATCATAAATTTGAGTGTTGAAACATGCATATTTTTCTGACATGCGCACTTTTCTTCATTCGCGGGGTCATTTTCTTGAAGCAATTGAAAACTACAGGAACACTTAAAATGTCCTTTCTGACTCAGAAAAGTTATTTTGTCCTTTTGAGTGCACTATGAAAAGTGCTTAGTATTTTTTTTAAAAAATTCGGTTATTTTATTCTTTTTAGTTTAAACATATTTCAGAAATAGAATAATGTTTCCATCATGCAGTTGGCAGTAAAAATGAATCCTTATTCCTCTCTAGGATTTATTTGTGTACTAATTTAATTAAAACCATTTAAATATTAAAGGTTTCCCAAACTAATTTATGTTTTAAAACATACAAGGTAATAGTGATAAAAATCTTAATATGTCTCTTTCCTTTCCCCATTATCGATTATTTTCATAGAGGACAGCATTTCATGCTTGCTCCAGAGAAGCCTTAATTCAGAATTTTCATAGTGATTATACTATTACAGTTACAAGGCAACAAAATTTGTTACAGTGGGTTTTATATTTAAACATTTCAAGGGGAAATTACATTTGCTGTTTTCCATCCTAACCATAATAATAATTTTATTTCAGAATCTTCATGTTTCTGCATTAAGTTGTACCTTAAGATTAAGCAAATCATTTAGCGTAATCCCGAAGTCTCTAAGTGGTCTAGTTGCTGAGATATAAGCAAAATCGAACCTCAGATTTCCCCATGAAAATCAGGCCAAGTATAATAAAAGTGCTTAAAAATAAGAAACCATCCGTCAATTGTCACTTGATCGCCACCTCAAAAAATAAATTAATGACCTTAAAGTACACAAAAAGCTTAAAACGATTAGGAAAGTCTTTTCAACCAAGATCAAGATGCAGCATTTATGAACTTACTAAAAATATATTACTTGCATTAATTAGTGTATTTAGGATCATTAACTTCAACAAATTTTCAAAACATATCGCTTAGCCCTTCGAGTAAGAAAAGTGCTACTATTTCAAAAAAGTGGCTACCAATGAAATCGTCACTACCGGTCACTGCCAACCAAAAAGCTTCTTTAGTTTTGCTTTTAGTGCAGTTATTGCAGTATTTTGACGTCAGTTTAAAAATATCCCACAGTACATTATCATACAGAAAAAGGTTTCAGCACTTTTAATCCCAATATGCCTCAAAGGATTAATGGACTATTGATTTTTTTTAACTTATAATAACACTATGCACCAGATGGGCAGAATTCTTGAGGGATCCTACAAAACAAAACAATAGCACTCCTTATAAAAAAGATAACTCAATTTAGGTCTTTTTCATCAAGTTTTCCAAACTTTTGAACGGCATCAAACACCTTTTTTTTTCCCTTCCAGTTCTTACATTTTCAGACCTCCTAAAACGTCATCCATTTCTTCATGTAGCACCATTATTGGCAGATGACATTACGACTCGAATTTTGATGCAGAGTTTCCCCACTAGATGAAGGCACCTGGGTTCTCTTCAATGCAAAACAGCACTAGGAATTTAATTTTGCCAAGAGTATTCATCAAATCTTTTATATTCCGCATAATCATATGACATGGATGCTGTCGATTTGCTACAACTTGAAAATTCCCTGACTGGAGCCAGGTTCAAACCTGCACCTTTGGGCATAAGAGGCCAACACCTAACCACTACCTCATGCAGTCAGCAGCATTAGAACAATCACTCTAAAAATAATGGATGAGGATCTTACCATAACAGGGCCTTGCTGAGCTCCCAGAGGCAACGATGCAGTGGGAAGAGGAGTGCCCACAGCAACCACTTGCTGCCGGATTTCATGACCATCACAACTCCCCAAGTAGAGTCCAAGTGGCAGTTGAGAAGCACCCGATGAATTAGGGATGCCATGGACAAAATCTTCGGACTCTCGCTTACGATCTAGTACATGAAAATAACAAACTTTTATGGCCGATTTCAAACAAAAAATAGATTAATATTAAATTTTTAATTAAAAACATATCAGAAAAGGGAGGAACCCATTGGGAGGAATGGAACAGTACTGCATTTATGCCAAAATAAATAGTGAAAATGTTTTTCTTACTTTGTCAGTAGATGTGGCAGCTTTAGATTCTTGCTGCTACATCTGATGATCAAGCTAGAAATAATTTTATGTGTTTTATTTTGGAATATGTACAGCACTGTCCCATTCCTACCTACACTCCCCTGTATTTCAAAAAAATAAGGTAATCATCAAATGTATTACATTGAGTAATTAAATAAATGATTCAACTACCATAATTTTGAAACTTAAAATGAAGCTTGCACCTTATTGGCAAGAAGAGAGCATAAAAAATGCTTTTAAACTACTCTCACAAATCTCAGTTATTCTCAGTAATGAGCTATCTCTTGAAAAACAATAAGAAATCTGAAATGCAAAAAACACTTAGGATGGCTGCAATAGTCTATTTGAGTGAATGCCTTTTTTATCTTGTTTGTTTTTCCCCTCCGAATTTGAATGAGTTAAATATTAACGCCCAAGAGTATATGAAAATATATTAGTTTAAATTAACTCATATTTTTACTCTGAATGCATCCTTTTAATTTTTCCCAAAAAAGAAACTTTGTTGAATTTTGCAACAGATAACTTTCATGTTAGCTCTGCCTTTCTTTTAAGCAGATCACGCAGTTTTTATGGAATCCATTATAGCAGAGATTCTTAATTGCTGATAGGAGAAACTAGCATCCATCGAGGAAAACTTTGACCAATACTCAGTTCATTAACTGCTTGTCTGAAAAAAGTTTCTGACTCAGAACCAAATTCATGATATAATTTTGTACAATATCTTCTTCAGTTGTTGCCACAATTTTAGGATCTTGAATCCACAATATTGTGTTTGAATGTTAGCAACACTAGAGTATGTTCATACTTTTCATTATTTTCTGCTTGCATTTTTAAATAACTTGTTTTTTTCAAAGGTTTATTTACCTATAGATAAGAAGTTCAATAACTGCTTGGGTTTACATTTATATATTTTTGTAGTAAATGACAGTAAAAATGTTACAAGTAACCTTTTTTTGTAATTTTCTTTACCTAGTTGAAGAGTTTTGTAAAGAAACAAAATGCTGGTTTTCAAAATTGTGTCAAAAGTTATACTGGCAAGAGTGCAAGGACACACAAGAAAGCTTTCTGAAAACAGTATGAAATTTTCGAGAGATCGACCCCCCCCCCTTTTGTACATACTCTTCAAACATGCATAAAAAATCATTTTTAAAAAGACATTTTAAAATTTATATATATATATATATATATATATATATATATATACCGTATTTTTGAGAATAAGCGCCGCGGCGCATACAAGAAAAAAAGTTAAAAAATTGAAAGTACGGCGGATACAGTGTTTTTTTTTTTCCAAGTTTGTTAGCATAACCATATATTTTAGGTTCTTGGAGCAATTTCGTAAAAAGATATAATGTATTTTAATTGTTTAAAACTCACCAGTCAATTCAAACTAGTCTGAAAAATAGATTCCCGGTTTTAAAAGATATAATTACCTGGCGGGCGTATGTATGAAATCCCTAAGTGACTAAACACCCGACAAGTCAATCACGTGTTTCGCCCATCGGCGGACGTGATGTCAGGCCTCAATGAGTTGAGGATCTTTCTGCTGGTAGCAGTCAAGAATGCAAATTTAAGAAATAGCAACAGTTAAAGGATTAACTGTGAGTTGCTTTCAGATGCAACAGATGTAAATTTTGACGACGTCATGTCATTGCGTCGGGGTAACAGAGAAGGTTTAAATAGAAAGTCAATCAATCAATCAATCTCTTATGATTTGCTTCCGTTCTGCAGACGGTGTGTTTTGATTTAAGCATGTGTGCTCGAATGGATTGATTTATCCACGCAGAGGACGTGGAGGTTTTCAGATATGTAGTAACAAGATTCAATAGCCTGCTAACAGAGCAGGATGTTCTAAAACAGTGCCCTACAAGTAACAAAGGAGTTTTTTAAAGAAATATAAATTTGAAGAGTTGATGTTTTTTTAAGTATTAGGCCTAACAGGGCCGGAAGGTTCGTCTGGCATATACTCGATTACGGAGCCGGTCGGACTGGATTGAATCCACTATATGGTGAGGTAGCCTCTGCTAGTGGAAGGTTCCTGTTTTGCTTGAAACTGGGCAAATAATTTCTTGTGCTGCCTCTTCAGTGGCATGGGTGTGCCTAGGATTGATTGACCATGGATTCTGGTCTGCTGTCCACGAGTGGACATTTTCAACTCGTCTGAACATCCGACAGATGGATGTTGCCTTCGTTGTTTTGTGTACCAAGTTTAAAGTATGGACTGCCAGTGGTATGATTATTTAAAATAGTTTTCTGGACAGCTACCATCGTTGTGGCATGGCGTAGGGTAAATGTTTAAAAATATTAGGAACGTTTTAGAACTGTTGATGATTTTTCCAGTAATTGAATCTTGTGATTTTTTCTCTGTGATATTTGTTTGTTGGGGGGGGGGGGGGGTATTATTATATTTGAATTATCAATAGGGGATTTACCTTTTATAAATGTTTGATTGTTTTTGCCTATTTATATTTTACACATGTTTTTTGAATAAAATGTTATTTAAATTGAAATTCAGTTTCCATTGCTTCATTTCTCCCGAACTTACCATTCCACATCCGTTGGTCTACCTTTAAAAGGCCAACAAAGTTTTAAAAAAAATCGGAAAATGCTGCTAACAGATGGCACCACATCGTTTGCTTTCATTTCGCGGAAATCCCTCGCCCTTAGGCGACAAGTAAAACAAAGAGGGGGAGGGAAGGTGAGTCAGCGATTGCGCGTATTTCACTGAGAAAAGAAATGCTGATCCACGTGCACGAGCAAGCCTTATCGCGTCGGAGTGAAGGGACAGGAAATCCTTCGGCCTTGGGCGACAAGTAAAGCAAAGAGGGGGAGGGAAGGTGAGTCAGCGAATGCGCATGTTTCACCAAGGAGAGAAATGCTGATCCACGTGCGCGAGCAAGCCTTATCGGGGCAGAGCGAAGGGGTCAAGAAATCCTTCGACCTTCGTGACAAGCATAGACTAATAATAAGAGTAGACCGAGCTATGGCAACCCTTTTGCTGCTCATAAACCAAACCATGTGACTGGTGGATATCCTAGCAACAGCGGGCGTTAATCGTAGCAGACGATCAACGCCAGCGCGAAATAAAATAAATAGAATTGATGGAACACGGAAGAATGATCTTTTATGGAGTCCGATTTGTAGATTTGTTATTCTAAGTTGTAAATATTTTGTTAATATAGTGAGTTTTTCGTTTAGATAGTATTGTGCATTTTCTTTAGTAAATTTCAATAACTCTCTAAGCAATAAAAGATGCAAGCGACCAAGAAGAATCAGCAAACAGTAAGATTTTTACCTACAGTTTCAATTTAAGATACCGATTAGTACATTTTTGCGTTAACGCAAAACGTTTACCGCCATTTCGTTCACGCCAACAATGACAGCTCGAAATGAAATAAAAGTTACCGAAAACTGATCAAAAACTATTACTAATGTCAAAATAATGCATAATTGAAAGAAAAACAGTTCAATCTCTGCACCTGGAAGTTTTTTTTAATGAAAACACATTGTCTTAAAATACATCTCGAGTGCCAAACTATAGATAATGCTGCCATCTAGCAACCATGCTGCCAAAGTCTTCGCCAAGCCCTTCCACTAGTCACATGATACATCTATGAACCAATTTTCTTCATCAGCAAGAATGAGAAAGCTCGGTCTACTCTTATTATTAGTCTATGGTGACAAGTAAACCAAAGAGGGGGAGGGAAGGTGAGTCAGCGATTGCACGTGTTTTGCTGAAGAGAGTTGATACACGTGGGCAAGCAAGCCTTATCGCGTCGGAGCGAAGGGGTCAGGGAGAGGAGGCAGCAAAAGTACTAGTAAGAGAGAGGGATGAATGTCCAGTGTGTAAAGGGAATTTACCATCTTTCTCACGAAAATAGGTTGCTTGGTCAAGCAACCTAATGGGAAACTTGTCTCCTAGCTCTAATTTTATTATTCACTCACATCGTGGTGTCGCATCTTTTGCTGCCGTTCGTGCGTTCTTGGCTTATCTTTTTTTACGAATTTTTTTAGAGTTGCTTTTGAAATGGCTCCTTAGCAATTGAAAAGTTATACAGCAGCCTTTAAGTTTAAGGTTATAAAGGCAGAAGCAATTGGAAATCATTTTGCTGCCAGAGTTTGGCACTGACGAGATGCGTTTGCCGTTGGAAATCGGATAAATTAACCATCGAAAGTGATGACCAATCGAGGGATGCCGAAGGCAAAAAGTGAAAAATGGGGATTTTTTAAAATATTTCTTTATTGTTAATTAAAAATACTAACGAGAAATAAAAAAATATTTTTTATTTACATTTAATCCAGCTTGCTTTACTACTGATTGTGCTTTTAAGTTGTTTAATGCTGAGTGAGCGCTTATGGAAGGTGCGGCGCATACATTAAAAAACTTTTTTCTTTGAGAATATATTACCATGCGGCGCTTACACCAGGTGCGGCGCTTATTCCCGAAAATACGGTATATATATACATATATATTCAGTTTTAGAATGTTATTAGACCAAAATTTTCAGAAACGTCGGAAATTTCGTATCACAAACACCTTTGTATACTGGTCCACGGGCTAAAAATGGTTGAAAACCCTTGCATAGTGACATCATTCAAATATCATTGTCCTGACAACGTATAAAATTTCTGATATATACTTATTAAAACACCCGCCCATTACTAATCAAAAACAAATTAGTTGATTTATATGTTAAACTGAATGAAGTAAATACATAGGAATGCCAGAAAATGGTACCACCTTTTCCATCTGTTCTCATTGGATTAGCATTCAGGACAGTAAGGGTGTAGTGGGGAGGAAGAGACGCCTTGCACATGGCTGTGATGAAAGCATCCCTGGGAATTGTCAAACCTAGAGTTCCACAGATGCTGCCATATATCTGCATAGCCTTCAAAATGTTTTCTGTTGCTGTTTCGTCCGTGCTACAAATATGAGTAAAATCAAAATTTAGGCACAAGTGCAAATCTTATTAAATAAAGAATAAAACAAACAGACTTCAGAAAACTTTTGATTTCTCTACCTTGATTTCAACTTCAGGGTACTACTAACTGATACAAATATAATCCCACTGATTTTTTTTTTTTTTTTTTTTTTTTTTTTTTAATTTTTTGCTAACCACAAAAAGTTAGGAAATGATCTAATAATGTTTGCTCCAGGTGTTCAATTTGGGTAGATGCTTCACCTGCTTTACCAAATGCCCAAAAATATATAAGAAAGTGCAAGAACAAAATACACTTTTGTGGTTAAGTAGGCCTATTGATTAATTCAAGTTTTCCATACTGAAAAGAGAGTGCTTTTGTTTCCTTTTTCTATTCTTTTTTCTTCCCTTTCTGACATTATTTTTAGTAATTAGTTTTTTTGCTTGTCCTGAAAAAAGGTCAGAATGTGCAATTATTTTCTGAAAGTCCACTGACAGTCTTGTGACAATGTTTTTACAAATATAGCGTAGCAAACAAGTTTGTACAGAAATTAGAAAGAGTAGCAAAGACATTTTAATGTTTAAAGAAAATACGGTAAGTTGACTGCTCATCACCATTACAGCAAGGGAGGTTTTTCTCACTCACACACACGAACTTTTTTGAATTTTAGTACAGTATAATAATTTTATACAATAAATATTTAATGATACCAATTAATATACAAGATATACTTTTTATCACCAAAAACTTTTATAATTCTAAGTTAAAAGAATTCCTCCAGCTAAAAAATGTATAAATGCAGTTTCTACTTATATAAAAAGAATAACATTCAAAAGAAATGAACAGCTTCAAAGAGGTTCAAAAGTCTGAAAAATAGATTGGAATGATATGTTTTTCTTATAACAAACACTTCTGGGAAGATTTCCAGTGCTTAATTTTACATAAAGCTCAACATGAAAGATGGAATACTGGATTCTTTTCACTGATTTAATATAGATCAAAATCAAAAAATGAGGGGAAAACCTTTACTTAAACTGTTTGCTTTGCAATGACAAAACACAACTAGTCTTACCTTGCATCAATCAGTAAAGTGAATGCTGCAAGGAGTCCACACCATGTTGAATTTACTATTTGTTCAGCCAGGTCATGGGGGCAGTCAGCTTCGTTGATTTCATGTGATGTGTCAGGCAAGCTCGCTTCTCGTACAGGCTCCGTTGCATGTGTATCTGGCTCGGCAGCCGAATCGTCATTGGGACACACTTTATTTTTTTGGGGATGTATTATTGTTTCAATGCTATTTATCACATCCAATAGGCATGAGTATGCTACAGATATTCCATAGCCATCAGGAACGCCAGGAGCTTCAAGACGATCAAGAAATTCTAAACTGAAAATGATATGACAATATTTAAAAAACTAAAGCAATAAAAAGAAAAATATATACAAAAACATCATAAAAAAGACTTTAATCGAGATATTGTAATAAACTGCTCAAAAGTTAAAAATCTGCAAAAAAATGAATTCTGATAAAAATAGCATCGAGAATCTGTAAAACAAACTGAAGACAAAATATTGTCACAGACATTAAAACTGATTAGTGATGCAAATCCAGTTTGATATGGTTCTATCTGTATAATATAGGATATCTAACAAGAAAGTTGCAATGAGTATAAGACTGTACAGTTCAATTTGATCCATTAATATCCATGATTTTTTTAAAGGATATCCAACTTTGGATATCCCTAGAATTTTAAACAATATTTTACACTGCATGACACAATATTACTTTCAATTTGATTGTTTGCTTAAAAAAAAAATTAAGGCCATTTATACCACTTTCCAAAAAATATAAGATTATTAAAGACCCAGATTAATTTTCTGAAAAATGTAAGATTCAAAATTAATTTTCTTTGAAAAAAAGCAAGGTTCTTAAAGCCCCAAACTAATTTTCTAAAAAATCTAAGGTTCTTAAAGACCCTAAGTAATTTTCCAAAAAAAAAAAAAAAAGTAGGACTTTTTACTTGTTGGACAGATAAAATCAAAATTAACTCAACTTTTGGTACACAATGTGAAAATGCAAAAACTACTCACAAAACTGGCTTGCAAGTTCCGGATGGCATCTGGTTGATGGGAAACCACACACCTCTATAAAGGAATCCAGCCTGTGGAGTAATGCCAGGTCCCACAGGCATACCTGCAAGCAATGCAGGAGGCTGTCCTTGGACAGAGGCTGGAACACCACCAGAGCCACTGCCTGGTAGAGCAGGGTTCACGCCGGAGGCAATAAACATTGATTGTACATAGGATCCAAGGGCGTTCACAATATCTTTGAAAATTTTCGTACTGTGAGGCTTCATATCATAAGACTGGCAAAATGATCTGAAGACAAAAAAAAAAGAGTTAGGGTCAGAAATTAGGGGTCAGACATCGAGTCATAAGGATGTCCTGACACACTGAAAACCATAAAAATCCATCAGTTGTCACCCACCCCAGGCAGCATTAAGTCACTACTGATAGGGAACAGGGGTTGGCAAGCAAACGAGAAAGGGCGGAGCCCCCTAGTACATATTATAGTTTTTTTTTTTTTTCAATGCACTTGGCATATGTTTTTCTTTTTTTGCCAAGATTGGGGATATTCTAGTCTAGATATTCAAAAAAAATTTTTTCCCTCTTCATATTCTCAAAGTTTAGACCTTTAAGAAAAAGTTACTAAGAGCATTCGTGGAAATTCAAATTAGTTTTGGAGTTACAGTTAATTTTGATGAAGTAAACTCTTTTGCTGAAATGAGACTGCAAACTTTAAACGTGTTTTTCTCAAAACTAGTTTCGAAACGGTTGACAAGATATCTCAAGTTCTAATGCACCGATTTACTTGAAATTTGGTACAGACTTTCTTTGTACTATCAAAATTGTCTCCACGTAGGGGTTTTTGTAATTTTTGATCATTATTATTTTTTAAAAAAACAGCAAAGTTCAAAAAAGGAGTCAAAAAATTAACTTTTTTTTTCAAAAAGACACCATTTTGTGGAGAAAAAAAAATATTTTCAAATCGGCTACGTCCAGACAATTCTACATCCTTGTTTAGTAAGAATCAACCTTAAATATGTGTTTCAAATCACCTGAAGGATTGGAATCACGTCAACCAGACCCCGATTTTTTAGAGTCCCCCCTTGGCCAGCCTCTACCAACTTCAATTTTGAATTATTTTCCAACTATTATGCATTTTTATACTCTTCAAGTAGAAATAAAAAACTGATAAAAATGGATAGTGAAAGCAGCTAATGATTTTTTACTATTAAGCTTGTAAAATCACCTTAAAATCAATCCTCTAGACTAGAATACCCCCTTAAGGAATAATTTCATGAGAGTAGAAAGAACTTGTAACTAAAAGCCACTCAAATCTCTGAAATAATCTATTAATAATAGTTTGTTTCATCAGTATGTAAAAGGATTGTCTCATTAAATTTCATAAAAGAAAATACCAAAATATATGATCTATTGCATATAGTGGAACTGAAATCAGAGAAGAGTGACTATTTCAAGCACTAGGCACCATGAAAAAGGATAACACAGATTCTAAAAGAACAAATGAATTTCTTTTTTTATTAATACTCAAAAAGTAATAATTTGATACATTTTTAAAACAAGTATATATTAAATATCAGTCACAATGGGTTTTATCATGCTATTGTGCATCTAAAACCCGCTATACCCATCTGTCCAAATTATTGGAGAGGAAGAAAAAGCATCACCACTTGGACTTTTCTTTATTTAAAACTTTGTTTCCAATTTTAATTTCATATCATTTAATGTAATGTAAAGAATCATCTTTGACATTGACTTTCGCAATGCTTCAACAATTATTTCCACAGTTGGTTACTGGATTTTGAAATTTTTGGTCACAGATTCAATAAATACTAAGCTAGTTTTCAGGACCTGTGAAGTTGAATTAATGAAAAAGAGAAAAATGGAATTTATTGGTGACGTAAAACAATTGTGATGACATATTGTATAGAGCCTGCTGAGAGAGAGTGCAATAAAAACAAAGAGAAGGAAAAGATAAGGTGTGCTAATAATAGCGAACGGGTGGCTAATTGCAATCATTGCAACAAGTATTAAGCTTGTAAATTAAATTTAGAAGAATCTATTTTGGTGCTATACATAGGGCAAAGGAAGGAACATTGTTGAAGAAGACAGTACTGTACATAGCAGATTTTGGAGATGCAAGAAAGATATGTATTTCAGCTGTAAAATTGCGTAATTTTTATATGGAACAGCATTTTTAATGTTTCCAAACTAAATCTGCTACAAGTTTAGTTACGATATAAACTACGTGCTTACTTTAACAATTCCGGTTGGATACACATCTTATGCAAGACTTCCAGGGCTAGTGACCTCTGCCAGGGTGGTTTGTCAATATCTAGGAATTTTACAATCAAGGACAGAAAGATTTCACATTCTGTCACCTAAAGTGTAATAAACAGGAAAATAAAATAATTAACTTACATCATTACTATTACTTATCCATAAAACAATTATAAATTTTAGGTTACATCAGGAAAGTCATGATTGAAATTGAAAAATATAGACTGTTTTGCGGATACTTAGATACAAATGCACACCTGTAGCAATGAGCTAATAACAATAATAAAGACATATGTAACAAAGCTTTTTTTTTTTAATTTTATTTTAAGCAAAAGTAAATAACCCAGTTAAATCTTTTTAATTCTAAGTTATTGAGCCTTAAACTGAGCAGAAATTTTAAGAAAAGCACAAAATTTAACACGGACACACGTGTGAAAGATGTCTTCCATTACTCATCAAAACTTGCCAACTTTGGCTATTTTTAAAAACTTCTTTGGACTTTATAATTTTATATTTTGATAACCAGGGAACAAAGGCAAATAATTTTTGTATTCAGAAACATGTTTGACTATGCTCTTTTAATTACCACTAAATAACTTTCTTTTTTTCATAATTACACTACTGAGTGGTTTCCTGGTTAGAATGTTGTTTTTTCCATTTTATACAGATAGGTGAAACAACAACTACTACTTATTTTTTAAAAAAAATCATCATACACTATTGTGTGGTTTCCTGGTAAGTTCAACTTTAAAAATGTTCTTTAAAGTTTTTAACACATTCTTTTAAAAAATATAACACATATTTACTTTAAAATTGGATATAAGTATTAGAAAATATACATGGGAAAACTGACTGCCGGTACAAAACTGTTGCTGTAATATTCAAACGCTGAAACAAAACTTGTCTCATCCATATTTGTAAAAACGAATATAGTGAGTTTTGAAACATTACTACTCATATATTGAAGCGCCACCTAGGCTTGGTTTAAAACCTTGGTTGTAAACAGATTGAGCAGGGCGACTGGAAGCATGCTGTTCTTGCTTGTATGTAATTAGGTTCAATAAAATAATTACAGTTCACTTGGTCTAGTTCAATATTGTTAAATAATTATTTGATTTGCATGGTAGCTTATCAAATCGCAAAGGAACCAACTCAGGCAAAGAGAAATTCGGAATGGAAATAAACACATATTTTCTTAGAAGTAGAAAGAAATCAAGATTATTATTTTTTGATTTTAAAAAGGGAATTTTTTTATATTTAATTAAGACTGAATTGAGAATACAACTTGACAAAAACCAGCACTAAACTTTAAAAGGCGTGTAGTGTAGAAACACTTATAAAATAAAATAAGGTAGAGTTTCAAAAATACAGCCTAAAACACAAAACTATTTTCAAAAAGAAATTAAGTTCAAAATCACAAGAGCACTAAATTTGTGCTTTGTAGAAACAAACTTACCAGCATTTTGTAATACCTTTGAATCAATATCGACACAATACGGAGCAGACGCATAGAAATAGGAAAATAAGGTTTGTCTGAAGTATTGGGGGGTCCACCAGAAGCCTGCACACCTTGACGATATTTTATGTTTGGTGAAAACAGCTTAATAATTAGAGGACACACTCTTTCTTTTAGTAGAAAATTGAATTCAAGATGCTGAAATAAAACAAAGTGAGAAACAAATATTAGCTGTAAGACAGTACCTTCTACAAAAGCTAGACAGAATGTTAAAAGCACAGGATAGAATTTAGAAAGAACTAAAACTCAATGTTTTTTTGCAGCAATAATTTCGTTCATGACTTTTTTTTCCCTTGTATTCAATAGTATTTAGCTCTATGGTTTAAACCTTTGCATATTTTTTGAAACTCTTCAAGACAACAAAAGTATAAATAAATTGTAAAAAGAAAGTCTAAATCTTTTGATTTTTCTCAGAAAATTGAAATTTCAAAATAATGATAAAGTTATGAAATAAACATTTTTGCAAATAATTCATTCAAATTTCACAATATTGTTCTTGAAAAAATGTATTCAATTGAATAGTACTGATACATAGACCAAAAAACATCAATGTTTTACAACAGTAATAATTTTATCAATATATAACTTATATTTTTGAACATATCACACACTTACATATGTGTGATAATCAACAACAAATGTTTCTAAGTAGATCAGTTTTTTTTTTTTTTTTTTTTTTTTTTTTGGCAGTTCTATAATGCATTAAATAATAGCTCACAGCCGTCAAAGCAAAGCCAATAGTTAAAAAAATAATAATTTTTACAATAAGCAACACAAAAGAATAAGTACATGATGGGTACATTAAAAATACTCAACCTTAAAACATGAATGCAAACTAATAGGAATTAATTTTGCAACATCTGCTGATGTTTGTACCTAAATTGTACAGAAACTAAGAATAAGACAGGCAACAACTAATACCAAACAGTTATGGCTTACGGGAAATATTTTCAAACTGGATTGCACTAAAAATTAATTTAACTCAAAAATGAATCTAAACATTGATGTTTATATCAATGTCTTAAAATTGATGAACATCAATGCAATTGATTTTTTCCATTTTGAACATCCATGTTTTTCCCATCAACATCCCTTTTTTCATCTCAAACTTTATTAATGTTTTATTCTAACATAAAACAGCAACATTGATAATAAAAAAAAACATTGGACTCAAAAACATTGATGATTTAAAAACATGGACCTTAAAACATTGATGTTTCCAGAATATTGACTTTGGTGTCACACGACTAATGAGTACCTTTAAAAACACCTCAGGAAAGGACGAAAGAATGGACTCCAGGAGCTCTAAACCAAAAGTCCTTGTCATCTCTGTCAATCCAATCAGCCAGAATGGCTGATCTGCATTCACCAGTTGAACCAAGTCCTAAATTAAAAATCATTTGAATGTGTTGGTAAGTAGGAGAACAAAATGAAAATACCTGAAATTCATCATTGCATGATGAAAGTACATTCAAATGTAGCAGTCCATTAATTGAAGTGTGTACGCTACAAAATTAGGTATCTACAATTTCGATTTTTGACCAAAGTCATTTTGTTCTCAGTTTTAATGTTTATTTCATTCAACACTTAAGTTGGCCAAAAACTTGGTACCTACTTTGCAGCCTTACACTTCAATGATGAATTTCATGAACTCATCTTTCCTGTCATTATTCTTTTTATGATTATAGCAAAAATTTAGGAAACTTATCTTAGTATAACCTCAATGAATATTTATTAACAGTACTAATAAATTACTTTATATTGAATTAGGGATTACATTTGTAATAACAATACAGATAATGATTTTAAGACAATAAGGTAATTTAAAGAGTGCCTTTAATGAAATGTTAAACAAGACAACATTAACAAAAATAGAAAATTCTGCAAATGCATGTTAAGAGAAAAATAGTAACTTGAGTCATTGGGAAAATTTGAGTTAGTTTTCTCAAGTCACTTTTAAGTTATTACCATGAAAACAGCATTAGTTTTATATCGCTAACTAACATTTCTGTAAAAAAAAAAAAAAAATATGTAGATACATTGACCTGAAATAATAAAAAAATAAAAAATATTAGCTCACAAAATGATATTTGTGCAAATAAAAGAATGTGATTTAAGAAGTTTTAATTATTTTTATGTTAATGAATAGTATTGATATCAAGCATGAGTAAGGTCCTACATAAACAGTTTTAAATAAATGAAGTCAAAGCACTTATTTTTACAAAAAAATAAAAGATTTTTGGTGCAAGTGTTACCAAAGGATATTTTGTATGTACCTGAAATAACATGAAGCCATCTGCAGCATGTGCAGGCAATGACTTAGGAGGCACCCGACTTCCAGCCTTCAATTCTTCTAAATTCACATTTTCTAAACTTTTTTGATCTAAAAATATAGTCACTGTAGGTCATTACCATGAGCAAAAAAATTTCAGGCAACATTAAAGCTTTTTCCTGTTTAAAGAAAAGATTATGAATATGAGCTGTATATTTTTTATTTATCTTTCTGGGGGAAGTTCAAATGATTTTACAGAACGTTCTTTCCATATCAAATCAATCTCCCAAATTGTATGGATTTTTGACCTTCCACTATATGTATGTTAACAAAAAGAAACAAAACCTGATAAATGTTGACATTGGACGGCAAACGGGAACATTCACTTAGCAAGACATTATTAGGTTTGTCATTTCACTTTTTAGAATAAACTACAGCAGAATGGAAACCTTCTTTGTGTTTGCATGGAACTAATTCAGAGAGAACTACAAGAAAGGATACAAGAGAGAGGCAGTGGTTACTAACTGTCCCTCCCTTGAGGGACTCTGCACCAGAAGTGAAGTCTCCAAAAGATGATGTAATTGGAAGATTGATGCTCAAAAGTGGGAGATTTTTGGAAGTTGAAGTTTTAAAAACACAAATTTAGCTTACTTTTGGTGATGTAAAAGGAAGGGAATAGCTTCTGGACCTCCTTTATCCCCGCTAATTGGTTACATATCTATATTTTATTTGCTTTTAATTAGAGATGCACCAAATAATGCTTAGTTAAGAAATCAACAGGTTATTCAAACATTACAAGGTTTACTCACCTCTGTCAGGAGAATAATCTTCTGCAACAATTCTCTCAAACACGGCTGAAACCAGCTGCCGGACAGTTGCAGATGCAGTGTTATTGGTAGTGCTGTTTTTAGTAAAATGCAAACGAAAGCACAAAACTATTGCCTGAAATAAAGAAAAAAGTTTTTAGCACCAAACCTGGATTGTGTTTTCTGGTACAAAAACAAATTAGCATCTTAAAAGATTAAACCTGAAAAATTTATGTCCTGTAAAAGTTACTTTCGACAAATTAGAATGATGAATAAATAAACAATTAATTAATACCTCTAATATATTATCACGAAAAGAAGTTACTAATGTAACAAAATCGGAACTAAACATGAAATGGTTTTATTCAAACAATTTGAAAGAAAATATAAAACAATGTAACCAATTAAAAAAAAAAAAAAAAAAAAAACAAGTAATAAGTTTGCAGGTTTTAGACTTGATTATAGTTGAATCTTGTTTCTCCAGAAAATCAAAATCAAATTCGTATCCCTAAACAAAAATTATGTTCATGTAGATAAATTTAAATTATAATAGTAAGAACGCATATACACTGCATTTGTTTTGTTTTTTTTTGATCTATTAATGATGAAGCACAGCATAACTATGCTTCATTCAGAAGTCACACATGTCTGAAACAAAAGACAGTGGATCAATTGTTTATTAAGAAATGATGTGAAGTTTTTTCATATTTTTACTAACTTGCAGGGGTAGAAGTGATCGACTTGTCACATATAGGACATTTTCCACAAAAAATATAGGACAAATATAGGACACATTATACGAATAATTTTGCTATGAAAAAAGAAATAATACATATCATATATTATTTAGTTATTCTTACTAATGATTTTGTTTAAAAAAAACCTCAAACAAAGTTATAACTTACATCTGAAATGACTTTCCTGTAGTTGAAAGAAGTATAAAGTACACTGTTTTTGAAAAAACAGTATACTTTATAGACTAAATAACTAAACAAAATTTGAACAAAGATAATTTTATTATTTCTTCCTCACTCATGACCCAAGTACTAATTCCACTGTTCTTTGATTTTATGTCTAAACTGAACCCTTTACCACTTGTACTAAGAACAAACAGAGCTTGAGAAGGATCCTTCTGACGTTTTTCAGAGTTTTCTTTATGCTTGAATGTCTCAGCATGCTGCCTCAATTGCGAAAATCCACTATTGCTTATGGGCACTCAACAGTTGCAAAAATGGCAAAAAGCGGTAAAATCATCTTTTCCTTTAGTGCACCATGCACCAAAATTTGTACTATTAATGTCCTCTTGGTCCAACCACTCCACACGAAATTTTGTTAAGCGATGCGATTTCGCCATTATAATTCCACTTATTACAACAAACTACGTTTTAACTTCAAAAGGAACTAACATTCCACGATCCCAAAACTCCACAAAAAGAAAAGATTGGAAAAAGAATATAAGAACACTCCGATCAGAAAATGCACTGAACACAAAAATATACCAATTGGTATATGAAATTGGTATATAAAACCATGATGGAAAAGGAAACAAACGGCTGTTGCCCCCCCCCCCCCCCCCAAACGCAAAATTCTAAAACCAACTTCAGACTTAGTTCTCGAAACTCCACCCCCTATAGTGACGTCACATTGCTGTAGCCAAAAATAAGCGAAGGTGCCTGTTGCAGGATTTAGTTCATTTCGTTTTTTAATTTGAAATTCGTTTGGGGACGTACTTTCAGCTATATTTCAGCGAAAAATCCGATGTCAGAAAGTTCATTTACTGTTCTTTTTAAAAGAAATATAGGGTAAAAAACGGGAATATAGGACATTTTCCAAAAATATAGGAAATATAGGACGGTTTTGATGCTTTTTTTGAAAATATAGGAAATATAGGATATATAGGACTACTTCGACCCCTGAACTTGTAAACAATTCAAAGTAAATTCAAGTCAATAAAGTAAATTCATTCCAAACATGTTTTCTTTTAATTGTAATGAACCATAAGTCTGCTTATTTAAGGAATTGTTTTGCTTACTACCAGGATTATATAGATTGCATTTGGTCCCAGTTAGTAGGGATAAATGAGGTTCTAATGTATTTATAATACATCGCTAAAAATTTCTTAATGGTTTAAGAATTTCAAAAAGTATACTGAGTATAGCTGTTACATTTTAATTCTATATAATTACTGAACACTTTTGCAATAATGTATAAAAAAAAAAAACTAAGTAGCAGATGCTCTAACTGCTAAAATTTAAATTCATTGAACTCATTTTTCAGAAAAATTTTGCATAACAGTGTATTTTTTTATTAAATGAGAAAGTTATATGAAGTAACAATGTGAAACAAATTAACTATATACAGAGATTAAATCGAAATCAACAGAAATTGACTTATAGTTAAATTGAAGTACCTTTGATAGAGTATCACCCACAACAATATTGTTTGCTGAGATCAAGAGAGTTACAGTTTGAAGTAATTTCAACTCTTCAGTACCACTTTCCATTAAAGACCATAAGCAGGAGATTATGTTGTTTGCTGCTATCTAATAAAATACAACAGAGTTAAATTTATCAAATAAATTACCCAAGAAGCTTATAAATTTGTAAAAAAAAAAAAAAAAAAAAAAAATCATACATCATAATCTTTTCTCTCTATTTCTTTAAAATAGGAGCAAAAGGTAGCATTTTAGTACCTTGGAATAGTATGTAAGTAAGGAGGGATCTTATACTCACTGCAGAAACTGCTTCCTGTGTAATCAATCTCTGAATAGCAGTCAAGCACATTTGCACAATTTTGGTATTTTTTGTATCACAGCCAATGAAAAATGGTTCCAAAATTTCAGGGCTTTCGGAAAGAAAAGCTATAATGAAAAGTATTTCATTTATTTAATTCAAAATCAACTCACAAAACAAAACAAATACAGTCAACTCCCGGTTATCGGCGGTGGGATTATCTGCAAGACTTTTCGCAATTTTTTTTTAAACTTATGATTGTGTTCTTGTTCGCTTTTAGATTTTCCATATATTTTTATATTGAATGTTAGTAAATGCAATGTAGCAATGTTTTTAGTTATAATTTAAATGTATATGTGAGTGTTGTTAACATTTTTTGGCTATTGTATACACTAAGTATTGTTGTTTACTTATTATTCGGATTATCTGCGGTTTTCGTTTATCTGCCACCCTATTCTGCGGATAACCTTAAGTTTACTGTACAAACAAATATTTATCCTCAAAAAAAAAAAAACATTTCAGATTTAGTGTGCACAAGTTTTAACATTCTGAAGTTATCTATTCTTTTAAGTTAAATATAAAAGCAATCTAGACACATAACAACTACAACAAAAAATACCATTTACAGGGTGGTGACAGGAACTGTGAAAAAAATTCCCCGATTTATGTTAATACTGAGAATGGTTTCCTCTTTGCAGTACTTGAAAACCGTTGAATATTTACATAACATATAGCATTTAAAACATTTCAAGCTGCAAATTAAAAATATATTTTTAAAAAGATATTATTTTCCTTTTTTTTTTATAAATCAAAGTATTTATTATAAAAGCACAGCAAATGAACTTCATTGAAGAAAAAAGAATATTAAAATAGATTAAATTATCTACATAGAATTAAAGGAAATTTAAAACAAATACTTTTCTTCCAGTAACCACTTAGCGTATAAGAATTTAAAAAAAATATTGAAATCACTTCTTAAAGACATAGGTCTAACTTTGATAAAACTAAAAAGTTTATATTGAAACATTTTTGAACTAAATTTTACAGCAGTATAACAATTGCTGCAAGGATAATATGTAATAGTAAAAGTATAGAAGTAATATAATTATACTTATGTTAATAATGGACACATTTATGTAAAACAAATTAAAACCTTTTGACATCCAAGAACTAATGTTTTAATGAATGAATACAGCATTTTAACAATTGAAAAAAATAAAAATGAAAATGTGTACGCTGTACATTATGTGTACAAGGTAACTCAATTTCAAATGATTTCATTATTTACGGGGGGAAAAACATAGATTATGTTTACAACAAAACAACTTTTAATGCAAAAAAGAAGCAATCATTTAATTTCAAAAATAAATAATAGCTTGATATAAAAATAAAAGAATTTTTTAAGTATGAAAAAAAACGATCTTTGTGTCACCAGCAGTGGACAAGACGATGGCGAAAAACGAAGTTGAATTAGAATAACATACAATTTTAGCACATAATTAAAATCGTGAAGAAACAATGAGTAAGGATAAGGGCACTAAGTCCGTTTATTTTTATTATTATCTCCAAAGTAAATACACATGTCCATTAGGGTGGCCCTTAGCTATTGGGCATTTTTTAAAAGTTAAATTTTCATTGCTCCCACCCTCTTATCTTGTTCCAATGGACAAAAGAACAGCCTGTGCAAAATTTTCCTTCAATCGGACAATTTCTAGGGGTGCCTCAAACACTTTGAAGTTCTGTCAGTCCTAGAAATCTAGTAAAAAATTATCACATTTAAAATAGATGATATGGAAATAGGAGGGAAAACTTTCATTTGAGTAAAAAACTGGCTGACCGGAAGGAAACAAAGGGTAGTTGTAAGGGGAAATTATTCTAATTGGAGTGAGGTTTTAAGCGGGGTTCCTCAAGGATCAGTGTTAGGGCCTGTTTTGTTCATTGTTTTTATGAATGATATTTATAAAAATATTTCTGGGAACATGAATTGTTTTGCTGATGATGTCAAAGTTATGGGGAGTGTAGAAAATGAAGAACAAGCAAATCAGCTGCAAGAGGATCGAGATCATATTACAGAGTGGGCTGATAAATGGGGTATGGCTGTTAATGTTGGGAAATGTCAAGTGCTACATTTAGGGCATGGAAATAAGTGTACAAGTTATTATTCGCAAGGTTCAGTCATTAGTCAGGCAGAAAAAGTTACTGATCTGGGCGTCTTAATAAGTCAGGATTTAAAGTTCTGCCAACAGTGCAACATAGCTAGTAACAAAGCCATTAAGATGCTTGGGTTTATCAACAGATCTATTTCAAACAAATCTAAAGATGTTCTTCTGCCCTTATATAGAAGTTTGGTAAGACCTCATTTGGAGTATGCTGTTCAGTTTTGGTCTCTTTGTCTTAAGAAAGATATTAATGTATTGGAAAGGGTTCAAAGGCGGGCTACAAGGCTAATAAATGGACTTTCTCATTTAGACTATGATTCCAGGCTTAGAAGGCTAAAAATGTAGTCTTGAGCAAAGAAGAGACCGAGCGGACATGATTCAGTTGTTTAAATTTATTAAAATGAAAGATGTTATGGGGCGGAAGTTTAGCACTGAAAACAGGACAAGGGGTCATTGTTTTAAGCTATTTAAATCTTAGGCTAATATGGATATTAGGAAAAATTATTATTATAGCAGGGTAGTGGAACCTTGGAACAGCTTACCGGAAGATGTGATAATGAGCGAGGGAGTAGATAGTTTTAAGAGGGCCATTGATCTTCACTGGGGATTGTAAATTGACTAGGACCAGTCTAGCTGGGCTCAGAGCCTGTTGCTGGTCATCACTTTTGTATTTGTAAAATATCACATAACACTGATGCTGTCATACTAGTCATTTGATTCATACTTTAAATAACAATGTGCTTATACATTTTCTTCTAATCACCAAAACTGTTTCTTATTTTTTGAAGGAAAGTGAAAAACATTTTTAGAAAAAATTGTTTCCTATATAAGAAAAATATAAAAATATATAAAAAGACCAGCAAGACCATATTGGTAAATGAATTTAAATTCTGCCGGAATGATATGAATCTACAATTGGTTAATAGGTACCTAACATAACTATTTGCCTCTGTGCTAAAAACTGAGTCAACTAAACTCTGCAATAAGTCTTAAAAATTTTTATTTCAGATAGTATAGTAGCGGGAACTGGTATTTTAAGTTTTTCTTGGAGGGTTTTGAAAGTACGTGTTTATGGGAAAAAGGAAGTACTTGAAACAGGTACTATGTCTGATTTTAACCTGGGGGAAAAAAACAAGATTTATTTAGGTGTCAACCACTTATTGTGTCATTTAGTTTTTGTTTTCACATATGTTAAGATGCTAATCCACAGCGGCAGAACTCTAAAATATGATGTTTAATGAATGCAGAATTTAGTTCTGTTTTACGAATACACATCAAGTTTGATTAAAAAAAACAACATTAATAAGGCATAAAAAGTGGCAAATTATTACATACAAGTGTTTTAAGGTTACAAGGAAGCTCTTTTCAGTCTTGAAAACATCAGCTTAGTTGGAGGCTCATCCAACAAAAGCAAAAGGGTTTTGTCAGAAATGATTTGCAGTTTGTGTACATTAGTGATGTTCCGGATATCCGTATCCGTAGATATCCGAGGGAAAATAAAGATCCGTATCCGTTACTTTTCTGGCGGATCTTTTGACTGCTTTTGATAGTTCTTTTTTCATTCAAAAGGTGACTAGACCGAAAGTGTTCTTAGCTTGGCCTCATTTTTGTGAAACTTTAATTACTGGAGATATTAATAAAAACAGACTTTTTTAGTGTTTTTCAGAATTATAGTAGTAAAAACTTAAAAATTGAAAGAACGAAATTTTCTGCATTTGATATTTATTTGGAACTGTTAAGTTGTATACTGTTGGAGCTATAATTTTGTTCAGTAAATTTTAAATACAATTCAAAGACTTTATACGCGTGATTGATAGCGATTTTATAGTCGGAAGATAAATAGAAAAAGCTCAATGATTTAAAATTTCTATCCGCTGTCAGTTCATATTTGTTAACAAAGTGTTTTCTGACCCATGAAATCCATCTTAATATGAGGTCGGCCCTCTGAGACATGTTTTTTTTTTATATAAATTTTTAGTCTAATATTAGTTTTTGTTATTGATTTGGGGTTTCTGTTATTCTTTATTTTGGTTTTTCTCCGCACCCTTCAAAAAAAGTGAGACTAAATTCTCTATTTACTGTTTGTAAAAGTGTTTACGGCTCTGTTATTCAGTTGGGCGGAGAAAGTTCAGTGGAATGGGTCGGCGCTGCATTTGTGCTGAAATAAAATGCTAAAAATAATTTCTAGCCTGTGCAGTAGCAGCTTTACACTCTTGCTCCTGTATCCTACATCTACCGAGCAAGCTAGAAATAATTTTTGACATTCTATCCAAGCATTAATGCAGTGCTGACCTGTTCCTTCCAACTCTCACTCAATTTTAACTGAGATTTCATTAAAGAGTAAATTATAGTCTTGATTACATTTTCGTCGTAGATGACATTTTTTGAAGAAACAGTGTTATTATTCTGACGGGAATACCTTCCGTAACAAATTTTACACTTGGATAGTTGAATTGGGTTTTAAAAAAAAAAGTTTGAGATCCGTATCCGTATCCGCGGATCTTGACACAAATGATCCGGATCTGTATCCGTATCCACAGATCTACTTTTTTTAACGATCCGGCACATCACTAGTGTATATATTCTTTTTATCATTTTACTTTCAGCTAACGTATTGTTTTATTACTTAAATTAACATTTGTTGGCTTGTTAAAATGTATAGAGATCATTATTATCAAGGATATAAGAATATAGCACATGCTTTATAAAAGCCAAAAAAGGCTGTTTTTTTTAATAAAAGCCAGCCTTGGTTTTTTGCAGCCCTGGCATTTTCCATACTTTTTTACTTTTGTGGTAACTTCTCCCCTCTTCTTTAAAATCACAAATGTATTCCAACTTTACATTTCCTTACCTTATGCTCATATTTGTAACTCCCTCCTCCCCCCCCCCCACCCTAAAACAAAATCAGAACTACACCGCTGATACATATTTAAAAGCTTAGTAGTAGTTCATCTGAATCATATAACAATAACAGGAATGTGATGTTCACAAAACAGGATAAAATGGATAAAGCTGATTGTTTTGTTTAACAATTCTTTTTACAAGTAGCTTTAATTATTTTAATTGAAAACTAAACACAACAAAAGTTATTCTGAAAAGGATTATGAAAGTTGCATTAAGATAATTGTTTTAAAACATTAAAAAATTACAAAAATTTTATTTTCCATTTTTCCATTATTTAATATGAAGCCCAGTAGCTCAGTGGTAGCATTTTGTGCTTCCATAGTGCAGATTCAAGTACAATTCCTGCGTTGAACACAGTCCACTCAGTCATTGATCCCTTCAGTAGATTAGTAAAAATGACAACCAAGTGTGCTTGGGGACCAAACCTTGGAAGTTACAAGTTTGATTGACTACCTACTCGGGACATATTCCTTGATCCCAACCCAGAGCCCTTGGTTAAGAAAATTGAGATGGCACAATAGGTCTTCGACCCCATAGGCTGCTGCACCACTGGATTTGGGGTTGTTGGTTTTTTTTGGATTATTTAATATCGTATATTTTTTTCTCTTTAAACTAGATATGTAATTCAAGACGATCAAATGTAGAGTGTATGTATACTACAAGATTGATTTATAAAACAGTATAAACTATTATGTTAATAGGAAGTACAGAATTATAATGACATTTGCAGTTTTTCCAACTTTAAAATTTATTTTAAGAAACATTTAAGAACAATACCCAGGGCCTGATTTGGAAGTGTGGAGGCCCCGGAGCAACGAAGGAGTGGAGGCCCCTAATGAGGGTTCGAAAAGATCATCATATTTTTGAAAATATCTGATACTTTGATATATTTCCGAATATTTTGATAAATATGTATATATCCGATGTTTTTGACCCGTGAAAGTTAGGATATTTTGTAAAAAATTCATTGAGGGGGCCCCTTTGTTGCCTGCCCACCCCTAAATCCGGCCCCTGACAACACCACAAACAGTATACAATTGATGGTCATTTAACTCCACTTAACTACAAATTAATGCATTTGAAAATGATAAAAATGAAAGAAAAAACCAAAAAAAAAGTGGTTAAGCTTCACCAATGTTACATACCCAAACGTATATCTTCATGCTTTGTTGCTGCATCCTGCACCCTGCTAACACCAGATTCTGCAGCCTACAGATCAATAATAACTTGTGAGATGACTCCCATAAAAACAATCCACAAAAATATTAGTATTGAAAATAGAAATAATAAAAGATAAATGCTTTTTGCATTTTACATGAAAGATGCTCATTTCAAGCAAAATAAGCTACAATTATTAAAACATGTATTCATAGTTAAAGAAAAGTATTAGTATGAAAATCATCTTCACTCATGTAGTGACATGCATTACAACAAAAATGTCTGCCTACTATTTTGAACCAGTTTTAACTTCAGTTTTAAAAGGCTCAAACTTCTCTGAAAGTAAATATTTTTGCATACACATGACATTCACTAACTTTTTAATGTAAATTAAATGATTTATGAACATCAAAGCTTCAAAAAAAGGGGGGAGCATAGGCGGATTTATGGAGGGCAGAGGGGGGCAATGCCCCCCCCCCCAGTTTTGGGAGGATTTTATGTAGTAACAACACATCTTCCAAAAATTTAAAAAAAAAAAATCTTTTTTGAATAGTTTAGAAGGGCATGGGAGGATTATTAGGGGGGCATAGGGGGCAATGCCCCCCAGTTTTGGGACGACTTTATATAGTAACAACTAGTGATGTTCCGAATATCCGTATCCGTATCCGCGGATATCTGAGGAAAAATAAAGATCTGTATCCGTATCCGTAACTTTTTTGACGGATCTTAAACGGATCTTTTCTATTCTAAAAATTTTTAAATATTTGAATAAAAGACATAAATTCCATTTAAATTCGGTTTTATTGCCTATTTAAATTATAAGGTATCACTTCAGAAGCCAACGGGCCTCTGAGAGATTTTTTTTTTAATTTTTAGTTTAATATTAATTTTGTTATTGATATGGGGTTTCTGTTTTTCTTCATTCTGGTTTGTCCCGGCATCCTTCAAAAAAAGTGAGACAAAAGTCTCTATTTACTGTTTGTAAAGGTGTTCCCGGCTCTGTTATTTGGGTGGAATGGGTCAGCGCTGCATTTATCCTGAAATAAAATGCGAAAAATTATTTCTAGCCTATCCAGTAGCAGCTTTACATTCTTGCTCCTGTATCCTACATCTACCGAGCAAGATAGAAATAATTTTCACATTCTATTTAAGCATTAATGCTGCTCTGACCCGTTCCTTCCAACTCCCCATCAATTTTAACGGAGATTTCTTCAAAGAGTAAATCATAGTCTTTATTATATTTTCGCCGAAGATGACATTTTTTGAAGAAACAGTGTTATTATAGTGATGGGAATACCTTCCATAATAAATTGTACACTTGGATAGTTGAATTGGGCCAAAAACATTTTGAGATCTGTATCTGTATCCGTATATGCGGATCTTGACACTAATTATCCGTATCCGTATCCGCGGATCTACTTTTTTAACGATCCGGCACATCACTAGTAACAACACACCTTCCAAAATCATAAAACAAAAAATCAAGACTTCTTTTTTGAATAGTTTAATGAAAATGAAGAGAAAAGCGAATGTCCTTTTCTGATGGGAGAAAAGAAAAGAGGGGCGGGGGGGGGGGGACGAACATTAAATACAAATAGTACAGCTGTCACTGAGGTGCTGAAAATGTGTCTAAGTTCCTTATTTTGGACTGAAAACCATTTGGGCAAGTATATGAATGAAAATATAGGCTAAACGAGCTATACATTAAGCTGCAACACTTATAATAATTGACGATTATTTTAACAAATTAGAACCTAAAGCAAAGGGGACAAAACTCCCCCCCCCCCCATTCGCGATAACAGAGCGATCTACTTGATTTGTGTCCACATTTCAAGTATTATTTGTGCATAATATTTATGTTCTTAGTAGATTAATTGGCCTTTTGAGAAATTTCAAAAAACAGTTTTTCCCCCTTCTCTCTCTCTTTAAAGAGAGAGAAAAAAAATAAATACTACCGTACACTGAATAAATTTCAGTTATCTGAGTGTTCTGATTAAATGAATCTTTTTACTTAGAGGGAGAGTACAATTTTACTTACTTTATAAATACTGTTTAAATGGTAAGGTGTCATAATCATCTAAGTCTAAGTGAGTCAGTACTTGTCATTATTGAAATCTAAATAACTGAGTCATCAAAAGTTTTGGAAAAATTTGATGAAATTTTATAAAAGTCTATAAAAACTTAATAAAGATTGGTAAAAATCGTAAAAATCCTTTAACCATAAAAACTGACGAATTTTCGTAAAAATTACAAAAAATCAAGCAAAAATTTGCAGGTAAGAGCGAATTACAAACAGGGCCGAATTTGACTATAAGATAAACAAGCTATTGCTTAGGGCCCCTGCTTTGAAGTGGGTCCCTAACTCCCCAAAAAGTTTCATGATTCGTTCCTTAAAAAATGGAAATTGCTTGAAAAAACTAATTTCATTTTTAAGTACTTGAAAACCTTGAATATTTGGAAACATGTGGCTACAAACCTTAAATTTTAAAATTTCTAACAAATGGTAGAGGGGGAGGAATGCCAAAATATGTCAAATTCAGTTCCTTGCCACATCCTGTATTAAAAGTGTAAAAATCATGGTTCTCACGTTTGTAACATATTATTTGAAATAAATTTTTGTGACTCGCATGTTTCATTTATTGCTATTTATTCAATCCCCAATGCAGTATTTTGGAAATTCATTTGTATTGATTGCTTTTATCTTACTTCTTCTGCATATTGTCTATCTGTTTAGCACGGAAAAAAATACACACTACTTCTGTTTCTTTTCGTTTTCTGCCTCACTTGCAACTGAAGAAAAGTTGTCATGAGAAATCGATGGGTTTTTTTTCTTTTAAATTAAAAATAGCTTTTTCTCACAAAGTTAGAACAGGATTGTAAAAATTTACAATCAAGTACTAAAATATCAGAGACTGGAAAGCACAAATGAAGTGCGTTAAATAATTTTATTTATTCTAGAGTCCTTGAAAATAATTAGATACGTCTTTGAAAACCCTAAGCAATGTGGGCTCCAATTACTTCTACTGCCTATTGTTAATCTGTTTAGCCAGGAGAAAAAAAAAATGATACACTCCCTTTCTATTCCTTTTCGCTTTCTGCACTACTTATAATTAAAAAAAGGTTGTTGCAATGAGAAATCTATAGTTTATTTTTTCTATCAAACTTAAAATGGCTGTTTCTTACAAAGTTTGAACAATATTGTACAACTGTATAATCTAGTTATCAATTTCTATGTCTATTCAATTAACCTTTATAAGGCTTCAAAATGCAGAGTTTTAGCTCAATTTTACAAAATTTCCTCTGGGGGAGAAACCCCCAGCCTCCAAAAATTGGAGATATTCTATTTCCCACTTAAAAGGGAGCCCTGCGTCACTCTCTTGATATCAGCTCCCTTTCTTAAGGTCAATTCAAAAAGGACAGCGTAAAAACACACATTAATGAAAACGACACACAAAAAAGTAAAGCATGGACTTTTGCATCACAGGAAACAGACAAAAACATGGGAGTGGGGGCAGTAAAAATGTTGCTAAAAAAAAAAAATCCTGCCCCCCCAGGAACTCAGTCCTAAATCCGCCTATGGGGGGGAGGCAATATTTTGGATAAATTAGGAGATGATTAACTGAATGAATAATAGCCCTGTGCTATTTCAAATCCAATACAAACACTAATAATATTAAGAGAAACTAACTTTTTCTGTATGTAATGGATTTTTTTTTTCAATAATTATTATTATTATTCAGCATATTTTATTTTTAATGGCTTAATTTCTTTATTTAGCAAATTTTTCCTTCATTATTTCATTTTAATGTAACTTTAATTTGTTTAAAGGTAATTTAAAAACCAAAACAATCTATAACCTTGCAAAAAAGGTAGGTTCTAAGCAGCTTTAGTCAGACGTGGTAACAATATGTGGGGCAAAGTGAAGTAGTAGGGCAAAGTAGAATGGTAAAATATTTACTCAGCTTTTAGAGTCACCTATATGGTAATATTTTAACTATGTAGTAACACATGTAGTCTTCCAGTCATGAAAAAGTTGTTTTTGAAAGTCAAAGAATATGATAATAAAATCTATTTTCAAAAGATAATCACATTATAAATTTTTTTTGAAAGTAAAAAATTATTTTTTTATTACTAAATGATAAAGTTCTTGCTACTAACATTTTAAATATTAGTCAAGATCTACTAATATTGGGTACGGTATTTATTTCTTTAATAGTAAGCTTATTTGTGTATTTTAAAGGTTTTGAACAAATAATCAAGTGTATATGGGGTAAAGTGAGACAGTTAATTTCATTTAATTATTGAACCCTTCATCATATTTTATTTATTTATTATTTCATTTATTTTTTCATTTAATAATTCCCTTATTTATTCGCTCATTTATTTTTCTCATACATTAACTTATTTATTCATCAATTGTTTCATTTTCTTTTCATTTACTTATTTATTCTTTTTATTAATCATTCATTTGATCAAAAATATCTTTAGTAATCAAAGAAGATATTTCACTAGGAAAATATTCTATTTTTCACCTTGCCCCATGGAAGAAAAAAAAAATCTATCTTTTTTTGGAGCGTTAAACTTACAGCCAAAAACATAAAATAATGTTTCAAAACAAGTTTCATTTTAAAAACACATTGTCATTTCTTTATTTACCTTAATTTTTAGAACAAATTTCTAACTTTTACATTTTGAAAAAGTAAAGTTCTTTTAACTATTTCACTTTGTCCCACATTCCCCTACCTATATTGCAAAAGTCCCGATAATATTAAGAACTATTTTCTGCCCTTAAGTTAATGCATCAATACAAAATATAATTCTTGAAAAGACACTTACACAAAAAAATAAAATTACCTCTTTCAGATGTGGATACTTTTTTCTTGCTTCAATAGACAGAGACTTTAAATCATTTTGAATATTTTCTAATAGTTTTTTATCAAAAGCAGGTTTTTCTACAGCAGCCATAATTATCTAAATAATAAAAACAAACATGGAAACTACATTGAATTGATGATATAATGATTGAAAAAAAATTAAAGAGAGGTTTAAGACAAAGGTGGTTCAAAACAAACAAATCTAACAGTTATTATACATGAAATTGACCTTTGCTGTGATCAGGAGTGTGGAGTTGTGGATTCGGACTGATTTTGGAATAAAGGAGTCGAGTGTAGAAGGTTTAAATTCTAATAGTTCAAGTCGATCTGTTTCTCTCCAAGTCTGAAACTGTACCAGTACATGCAGAGTCAGACTGATTTTAGAGGAAAGGAGTTGAGGCTCTAAAACTCCTAGAGTCAGAGCCGGTCATTTTTCCTTCTGACTCTGTATTCCTGATTGTTATAAAAGAGGCAGAGCTGCCTTAAAGCACATGAATTTTCAAGGAAACATAGGCAGTATTTACAGCCCACGGCCGGATTTGGAAGTGTGGAGGCCCCAGGGCAACAAAGGAGTGAGGCCCCTAATCAAGGTTCAAAAAGATCATCATATTTTCAAAAATATCCGATACTTTGATATATATCCAAATATTTTGATATATATGTATATATCGAATATTTTCGACCCATGAAAAATAGCATATTTCGTAAAAATTTTACTGTGGGGGCCCTTTTGTTGTGGAGGCCGCGGGGCAGTAGAACCGCCCGCCTTTCCCTAAATCCGGCCCTGTTACAGCCCATGTTTTGATTACAGTAAATGTGCACATTTCCTAAGTGCACATACAGCCCTAAATGTGCACATGAGCATGTTATCTCCAGTGATGTATAACTATTCTCTAGTTATATATCTTCTTTTTAAAATATAAACAAACAAAATAATTGTACTCACCGTCAGACAGATTTTTGCTCATTTCCAAGAAGAGAACTTTCTTCTTTTTTTAAATACCCTAACATGATGAGTTAAATTAAAAGTACTTAATACTCCTTTGTGCAGACTAAGAGTGCTTGTATACCAGCTTATAGTTGCAAAAAGTGTACAAGAACAAAAAAGAAAAAAAGACCACTGTCTAATATTCAGCTTTATCTTTCTTGTGCTTCTGAGGAAGAAAAAGTTGTCATATTTGGCAACTTGCAAAAAATTTTTTGAAAGTTGGCCCTATGCACATTGTAAATGAATTTGGTTGATCAGAGGCGGCGATTGAGACTAAATATTGAGGTTGGGGGGGAGTGCAAAAAAAACGACAATTAAAAGCCATAGGATTTTGAGCAGCAGCAAAAAAGAAAAGAAAAAAGAAGGGGAGGGGAAAAAGGTGGGGGGGAGGGGCGAGATTTAAAAAAATGATAAAATTTTGCTAAGGCTGGTTTTTAGAGCATGTGAGAGGAAACTGATGCAAATTTAGCAACTTAACTGACGTTTTTCTAATGATTTTGATGAATTATGTACACAATAACTTTCCTCAAAGAAACTGCTATGCAAAGACAGAATCTTCAGTTTGCTTTTTGCATTGTCTTAAATTTGTTATTAGAAATGATAGGTTTTAATTCGAATTTTACTAGCCATTTAATCTGATTATCTGAAGTGATTGATGCCGGACCATCTTTGGTAAATAGAAATTTCTGGATAAACTTTAAAGGGGAAGATGTTTTTAAGTCAAAAAATTATTTTTTAAGCTAACTTAAATTTTCTATTAGTTTAATTAAAAAAGGCAACATTTTTTGCTTCAAAAATCACATATCTTCTTAAGCAAAAAATTTTTGATCATTTCCCGTTTAAATAATTGCATTTAATTAATTAAATATATAATCAATCATGTATGGCACTTTTTTTTTAATGGCCCTAATATTAATGTACTAAATGACATGCCTTACATTGTTCTTTTATTTTGCCATGAAAGTGTTTTTTTTTTTTTTTTTTTTTTTTTTTTTTTTTTTTTTGTGGGATCAGGGATCTGTCCAGGATTTTTCGCAGGGTCCGTTTTTTGTGAAAAATAAAATAATTTTGTGAAAAATCAAATAATTTCGCAAAAAAAAAAAAATTGTTAAATCGAAATTTTAGAATTTAGAGCGAGCACAAACTGCATCATTTAAACTTAAAGTAGAGTGTTTTCCTCTTCTATGTTGAGAATATCATTCTGGTGTGTTTTTCTAGTATTTGGCGGGGGGGCGGGAGGCATCGCTCCCTCAAGTAGCAATATTTATCTCCATTCAACATTATGTTAAATTATACTAGAAATATTTCTGTACAGCATTTAAAATAATTGTAACAAAAAAATAATAAATAAATAAAATTCAGACGAGGGTTCAGCATTTAACTTTTTGACCCAAGACACTCTTAAAAAGCACAGAATTTCCTTTAAAACTTATAAATTCCGTCATTTTAACAAAAATAAAAAGAGATTTTATTTGTTTACTTCTTAACAATGTGTATTAAACATCAAAAATTCAAAAAATCGGATTCCCATAGCGGATGCAAAGAGATCGCAATTCTCAAAGTGAAGGCATCAAAGGTATAAAAACGGCTTGTAAAAGAAAAATTTTTGATTAAATTATTTTTAAATTGCATTTTAGAGTCCTATGATAAACATATCATTAATATCTGTGGACACAGTTGAAGCAAAAATAAAATTAAACCATCGATTCAGCATTTTAATTTTTGACTTGAAAATGGAATTTTGCTTTAAAAACTTGAAATGCATGTTCTAACAAAAATAGAGACTTTTCATTTATTTGCATCCTAATAAAGCGAAGTTAGCTTGAAAAAAGAACAAAATATGATTCTTATATTGGATGTTAAGATTGTATTTTTCAAAATGTAGACATCTAAAGAAAAAAAACGGCAAGTAAAACAGTTTATTTAAAGTCAATCATCCTTGTTAGCATTGAAAAATCAAACCGATATAATTTTCTCCCAAAATAACAGTTAAACATTGTACAGCACCATAAAATCGCAAATATTGACTAGCTGGTAAAATGATGAGAATAATTTCTAATCAAGTCATTATAAAGGATTAACGGCAGATGCTAAATGGCGATTAATTTTGAAGTTGGTAACCCTATCTGAAGCGATCATATTTTTTCCCCACCCTTACTATCTCTTTGAAGTTCTAAGTTCATTTCGTTGATATATATTATTATAGTTTATTAAATCATCAGCAGGGAGAAAAGTGCTTACCAATGCCTTTTCAGAAAAGTTTACAACAACACCGCTGCTAATTAGCTGTGATAAAACAAACATAATTATTTAAAACCAAACTTATTTTCAGCTGTTAATTTCTTTCCAAGAAACAAACAACAAGCATTATATTTATTTGGCAGTAGCAATTTATCGCTTGCAAGACTGTGGATTTTTTTTTCTTTGCAAAATTAGCAGATTTTGTATAGCTGATCCCTCTAATTTGACTTCAAAAAGGTTTCAAAAATTATCTGTTTAATATGCCTTATTTTGCTTTCAGATTTGCTCTTTCAATAAACAATTTGTGAAAGATCAGTTCTTGTTTATCAGAATTTTGTGAAGGGTTCGTTTTGGTTGATCGGGATTTTGTGAAAGGTCCGCTTTGTTTGATCGGGATTTTGTGAAAGGTCCGTTTTGGTTAATCGAATTTTTGTGAAGGGTCCGTTAACGAACCCAAATATCCTCTGGCCAGACCTCTGGGGATACAATACTGGAAATTTTTCAAATGTGAAACTGGATACATACTGCAATTTGGGATCAGTCAATACCCCATAAAATAATAGGGAAGTTGGGGTTTGTTAGACTGACCTTGATAATTTATGTTTTTTTAAATTTAAGACCGACAAAAAGCAGCGCCTATAGTTCTACAATTAATATAATGAGATCATCTGGTACAGATACTGAACAAATTTCAACAAAGCAACTTTATTTTTTTTAAATGGTTTTCATGAAGAATGAAGCAATAAATTGAATTCCTCTCCAAAATAAGTTCCTTTAGTTCCTACGTATTTGCAGTTCATATTTTGTAGTGATGAAAAATATCAGGACAACATTTTTAAACCAAGAACCTGGGTTATGTTGGTTCACTTTTAGAAAACCCACAAAAAAACTTTTTAAACGATTACGAAAGCAATGCTCAAGCATTAGTAAGAGTGAAGTTGATAAAAACCCAAATCGTGCTGATTCTTGAAAACGTAACAGGTCTGGCATAAATAGCACAAAAGTAGATGTTGATCAGTTTCAATTATATTGATCTTTAAACTTTGGTTTTTAATTTTAATCACAAAATAACATTTGTTTGTAGCAAATGTTGGATAATATTTATCATTAAAATTGTAACAGAAGTTGTTTTTGTAATGTGGATCAAGGGACCCCAGGACCGGGGTCACTTCACAAAGTTCTGTTAAAATATTAATGTTAAAAAAGTTAATGAATTGAACATTTTCTGGAATGATGAGAAACTATTAATGAAACTCATAATAGAAAATAAAACAACTAATTGAATTTTATGATAAGATTTTTAAAAAAAAGTAGAGAAGCAGAAAGATGTGCCCCGCCTCCCTCTATACACTTTTGCAGTCAAAATTCTTCAAAAAGTCAAAGTTTTTTTAAAGTATAAGTTGTAATTCCTTTTAAAGGGCTTACTTTTGGTTATTTTTTCCTTGGCAGGCTCTTCAAGTATTTTGGTAATGAAAGCGCTGTGTTGAAACAGTTGTCAAATGTCGAGTCTGTAACGTTTTGTAGAGTCCGTGACCAAATTTAGGAAATTAATTTTTAAAATATTGCATTAAAGTAATCATGAAACTTATTTTAGAATATTGTAACACTATAGGTGAGATTAGAAAATATTCAATTTAGTGACATAAAATTCATAAAAAAAATTTTAACAAAACTTTTCTTTTAATTATTGTTTCAGACTCTACAATTATCATTTTCACAACTTATAATTTTTTAACGAACACACTTTTTAACTGAAATTATTATCTGTATTAGAGAGGATACTTTACTTTTGTCCCAAGCAGCAATTTTGGCTTGAAATTCAGTTTAAGTCACTATTGAAGAAAAATTCAATGTAGAGTCCGCAACGGTAAAAGTTGTGTTTTTGATGTTTCGAGTGTGATTACGTGCAAACTATTAATTAAATAAGGAAAAAAATATGACATTCATGTCCTTTGGAATGTGCTTTTTCAATATATATAAAATTTTTAACCTTTTAACAAATTTTGTTACGGACATCCTTATATCACCAATATTGTGAAATGCCCCTAATATCTAAACAATGAATACATAAACTAAAAGTTACTGCTTGTGCTAAATATTGTTTCGTAAACAGATATATACAAAATAAAACAAATAATTATGATCTGTAAGTTTTCATACTTCTGCTTTTTTTTATAGTTTCTAGTTTTGGTGGTACAGATGTGATATACCCCCCCCCCCCCCCCCCCTTGGCGAGGATAGAATTTTTAGCTCATTTCGAAAATCGCCAACGTCGGCGATAAAACTTTTTCCGGTAGCTCTAGTAACCCTGCAGAATATACCTGGGAAGTACAGATGTGAACTAATTCTTTTCGCACGTGTGTCCGTGGAGGTAGGTGCACATATGTTCTGCTCTTAGGGTGGTGTTGTTTCATGCAATATACCTTACAGGAATGCTTATTTTGTGTTAGTTTAAATTCAGTAGTTGTGTTTTGAAGTAAAAACATTAGAAAATGCCAGTTTCTTCAAACTTGAAGGTTAATTAAAAGTTAACTCCAACGTGGTGTGTATCTGTAACGTGCCATTGTCAGATGATGTATTGTTTTAGACTGAGTGTGAATATTTATACCATATAAAAAGGTAAGTTCTTTATTTTAGAATTCCAAAAAAACCTCTCACTTCCAAAATTCTTTGTTTTTACAAATCCTTGAGGGGTTCTTGTAGTATACATAACTGTGACCATTCTCCGACTGTAATGTATATTAACAGTCGGAGGGATAACGGACCGAGCGGAGCGAGGTCCTGGCGAGCCAGAGGTCTCATAGTACATTCGTAATGAGACCGAGGCAGGGGCGGCGAGCCGAGGTCTCATTACGAAAGTACTATGAGACCGAGGGCTCATATCCCGGAGAAATGATGAAAAAAAAAATTAATGCATTAATTTCAACTTGTAATTAATACAATAATTTATTTCATTGTATTTTAATATGTTTACAAAAAACCCGCGCCCTGTACATTTTTGAAGCATAAATTCGTGATGTTTTTTGTTGTGCTTTTATGTTGTTTTTATATATATTGTGTTCTGAAGTGCTTTGATCATGTTTTTTTATCTGATTTTTTCCTGTCGGCGCTAAAAAAGCATCGCTAAGAACGATGTATGACATATGTCGTCATACATCGTTTTCTTGGCGACGCTTTCTTGGCGCCAACAGGAAAAAGTCGCCAAGAGTGGGGTATATCACATCAGTTCCGCTTTGGTTCCTAAATTGAAAAAGAGTAATAAACAAATGAACCATAAAAAGTGGCGGGGAGGGGCAACTGCCCCTTGAATTGTCGCCAATGTGGTTGATGCATCAAGCGCTTTAGAAGGCATATATTGTCCTCTTTTTTAATGTTACAGTCGGACCTCAATTTAACAAATTTCGCGATTTAGAGAATTTTTCTTTTCCCCCCGATTAAAAAGAAGGCAAAAACCCCTATTTACCGAGTAATAAACCCTGAATTAACAAATTATTCTAGCAGTCCCCAATTTTTTTTTTTTTTTTTTTGTTAATTTGAGTTAGGAAATATTGGATTGTTATCCAAATGTTATATCCATATCCTCTGAAGCAGAAAAAACTTGTCTTGGAATCAACAATTTGTGACAGGCAAGGGAGCAACCAACAAATATTGATTCTGATGCGGAAAGTAATAATGAAACTCCCATTAAAACTTGCTTTTTCAAATGCTTTACATGGCCAGGAAACTGTAAAAACATATCTCATGCAGCAGGCTGCAAATGACACAGTATCTTCTTCTTTCAACAAAGTTGAAAGTGAAATATTTCAAGTCAAGTATCAAGGAAATTGTCAAACATCTATTACTCATAAGTTTAAAATTCCAAGTTAACTAATAAGTGGTGAAATGATGAATAAAAAATGTACACTTTCTAATTATGGATATTTTTTCACACCCTGATATTACAAATGTACCTGATTTAATGTATAAAAGTTTTGGTCCCAATGAATTCGTTAAATCGGAGTTCGACTGTATAATTTTTATGCATAAAAGTCATTAAAACATTTTTTTAAGAAGCATCATGAGCCAAAGAAGATAGACTCTCACTCCAACCATGCTCTCAATCGATAAAAAACATGAAAAATGACATTTAAATGTTATTGATTTGTTCACCTCAAAAAATAATTTAAAATCTTTTTTTTTTAAATATTTAAAAAACAACTTGTAAAATACATTGTATATACATAATAAATGTTCAAATGCTTTGTGAGCCTACATTTAAATAACTCACAAGACACCACTAATTTACACATCACATCCGGTAGCAGAAACTGCGAGACGCGAGACGGGCGTCGCAGATTTTTCAGAGGTCTGCAGATAATTTTACCAAAGAACAAAAAGAAAAAATAAATAAATAAAAGAAAAAAAAAGAAAAACAACTTGGCAAAGATCGCTTGGAGATCGTCTTTTGACCGGAAAGGCGATGGATGCTTCAGCATTTCAGATAGAAACATAGTCGCCATATTTGGTCATTCACAAGATGGAAGTCAACAAGATGCTTAAGTGCCTAAGTTTTGAAAAACAAAGCAGAATCGGATGTTTCATTTACTAAAAACTAATGAAAAGAATTAAAAATGTGCATCAAATCGTGTTTTGTTTAATTTTTTATAATAATTTTCTTGAGAAATGAAAAATTTTATATTTAAAGTTTCACTATCCTCATTGCTACGGGCCCAAAAGCGCTAAAAACTTTTCAACTAAAGTATAGTCTCATTAGGGTTTTTATTCTTAATTATTTTTTGCAACAAATTCAGAAATTTTTGGCGCAGTCGCCATATTTGGTCATTCCGAAGGTGTTGCTACAAAAAACTCTTGAATTGCCTACGTTTTCATAAACAGAATTGGATGTTTATTGCAATGCAAACTATTGAAAATTATGCAAAATGTGCCATTTTTTCCCGATAATTCTTAATTATTGTCTTGAAAATGCAAAATTTTATCTTTAGAATATTATCTTATCTTCATTGCTTTAGAGGCTAACGTGCTAAAAATTGAGTATTTCATCTAAATTGTAGTTTTTTAAGGATTTTGATGTAACAAATTCAAAAATCTATTTATAAGCATGAATTGTAGACGCCATGTTTGGTCGTACGCAAAATGGCAATAGACAAGCCTAATACTTGCTTAAGTTTCCAACAGAATTGGATCTTCACCTCAATACAAACTACTGAAGATAACATAAAATGTACAATAAATCATGTTTTTTTTTTTTTTTTAAATTCGTTTCATGAAACATGTGATTGTTATCTGAACAATTGTATTTGATCCTCATTGCTTTGGAAGCTTTGCTATAAACTAAAACATTCCTCTAAAATGCAGTTTCCTGCCAACTTCTCATTTACTAATTTATTTATTTATTCATTTAAAAAAATTAAAATTTATTTTAACTTAAATTTTCCATATTTAAATAAATATGTTTTGAATAATTGTTTTTCATAGTGCGCAGAGTTCTATTTATTTTCGTGAAAGTAGTGAAAATTGCTATCCCCCCCCCCCCCCCCATTTTTTATACTTTGAAACTCAGCGACAGTGGTGGCTACTAAGTTTTTCAGGTCTAGTGGCCACTGGCCAGTTGAATAATTTTTGAGACTTGACCTTTACCAGGGACTTGCGTATTTTATGAAAACTGAGAATAAAACTAATAATAACGCAGCGGATTATTTTCAACTGCTCAAAATAGTGTCGCAGACTGGCTAAAAAGTTTCTTCTACTGGGACATCACACCCGAGGATCCCCTGTTCCTATCACAGTAGTGACTTGCCCAGATTAGGGACCCTCCGGAAGTACTAATTTACACAGCAAAGATAAGACTGGCAGGTCAATATTGTTAGTTTGTGATTAATTATATGTAAATAATATAATAACAATCAACAAGAACATTGTGAGCATGACAGATCAAAATAAAATCCTTACAGATCAAAATATAAAAATATTCATCATGACCAATTGTCAACTTGGAGAATCATTATATTTCGATTGTGTGGCTTGTAAACTATTATAGTGTAAGCATACTATATATATATATATATATATATCCCAATTGTCAGTGTTTTACGGGTGGGTGTCTCCATGCGTAATATCAGTGTACCACTTGCTATGGTTCTCAAAAACCTTTTTAATGAGGGTCAGCAAAGAGCCTCGATTTTTGTTTACCTAATTTTATAGAATTTCAGGATAAATACCAAGAAAACATCAATTAATTTTTTTTTTTTTATCATTTCATAGCGCTTTGACTGCTTTTACTGTAGAGTACAATGTAAAATAACGATTTTAAAAAAATATCAACACATTTTTTCACAAACGTAGTCATTTTATCATTTGAAAAGATATAGCAAAACATAAAATTGGAAAAGTCACATAAAATTCGAAACATTGTCGTCAAACTTTGACAGGATGTCCCACAAAACAAGAAAAAAAAAGACATTCAGATACCTGAATAAGATGAAGCACTAAATACAATAACATAACGCCGGATTACACATACCTTAAACACAATAGATGTTCAGGCCGAAAAGAAAAAAAAAGTCCAGCCCATAAAATGAAAAACGAGTTCCCAGGAAATCTGTCATCACGGGTGATCCGCATAAAACAAATAATTCAGTTGATGCAAATATTCAAATCAAAATTTATTTCCACAAATTACTAAATTTCTTAATTCAACAAATTCGTTTAATCATCAGTCAAAAGCTAAATATAAATAATAAAAAGAAACTTATCCAACATCAGGGACTAGACATACATCAATACAAATGCATTAAAATCATCAACGTAGTATTACATTACATTAGACCCTTAGGCATAGAAAAGTATTGAGAGGTCTAGCAACATAAGTCTTCCTTGAAGCACCCATACGGTGTGTTCGAATAGAGCAGCCGATTGAGATCAAGTTGCGACATCTCAACGCTTACGTTTGACGAGCTCAACCGGTAAGACCAGTTAATTGTCACGTGACAACTAGTGACGTCAGCTAATGCTAAAACTTTGGAGCGGACGTCATTATTTTAACCGATAAGCAGAGCTACCGGTCGCTCATCGAACGCAACCCATTCATTTCAGCGGGAATATCGTCTTTCGTCTTGCTACATCTCAACTTTTCTGATTAGCGGGAATCTTGTACTTTCCAGTTTCGGTTCTCTTTGTTTCCTGTTCTTCTGCTAGTAAAAGCGAACTTTGTGCTCAAGACTTAAAACATATTTATGGCTGGAAAATCTACTAAAACTAAACCCAAGAGCGTAAAATCGACGAAAGCTGAACCCAAGAGCGTAAAATCTACTAAAACTAAACTCAAATGCGGAAAATCGATTAAAGTTAAACCCACATGCGGACTGTGTGGTAAAAGCTCTGGCAGGAAAAATGTAATGATTAAAACAGAATGTTGTGATAATTGGATTTGTAATGATGAACGCCATTATGTACCTTTTTCATACTTTTCGAGCTGTCGCCGAAATCATCGCCGCTATACGCTATGTGCTTTTCACTTCACCGAAAGTCACCAAGGAGACTGGAAAACATGTGAGACCTGCAAAGCCGAATTCTCTCTTTTTCAATACCTTGATTTTGGAACTAATCCATTATTTAACTTCAATGTAGAAAGAAATTCTGTGTCATGTGTTAACTGTGGTAATACTGCACATACAGTAGGTACTTTTCCTCTGCAAATTTTAAATTGTTCAAGCTCATCCTATTATTGTTATAAGGAAGAATGTCAAAAAGCGAGGCCTACTGTGTAGTTTAGCTTATCTTTTGGACTGCTAGAGACAAGATACAGTGCCTTGTTAATTGTGACATTTCCGTTTTTATCTTATATCTTGTACTCTAAACATAAAAGCTGTGTTGAAACATGTCAAAATTAGAAATCTTCTCCTCATGCTTGTTTTAAATCTGTAGCTTCTTTCAATAAATTTACAGAATCATACATTTATGCTATAATCAGTGATGTGAAAATAAGGTTTTGTAGTACTTGTGTTTACTGTGGGCATGTACAATAGGGTGGTCCAAAATTTCGAAGGTGAAAATTTTTTGATTCCTACCCTCCCATAGACCCCGAAGAGTTCCTATTTTTAGAGCTCTCTCCTTTTTTTCCTACTTTTTCTTTCTTTAGTATAGAACTCCTAATTGTGCATTGATTCTTATTTTTATAATGCTGCACCGATAATTTTCTGCATGTTTCAATTTTGAAAAGCAAAAGAAACGAGCAGATCATGAACTTTTCATTGACTGACTACAGTAATTTCTGGAATAGAAGGAACGCTGCAGCGTCAGCGTGTTTAAAAGTGACTTTTTTACTGTTGCTGCGTTTATGATCGACTCTTCTTTTTATCACCCCGACATCGGTCCTACTGTTTTAACGAAACAATAAAGAAATGGATACCGGCACATTCTGATGCAATTATACATTACTTACCCGTCAATTAGAAGCTTTAATTAAAGTAAACGGTCGACTGTTCAAAGAATGCGGGAAAAGCCGACTATCCTATTCACCAATTTTTCGTAAAGATGATCACAAGGGAAATGGAGCTCTATTTAAACAGAAAGGCAATGTAAAATCTTAAAAGGAATGTAAGGAAGCAAAAAATGAAAAACCTGTACACTGTACATATTTTTTTGATGTTAGTACAAAATAAAAGCGACATATAACAGAAATTCGCAAAAACGGAACACTTCAAAAATATCATACATAAATATGATTATTGTTCATTCTAAATAGGAAACATGATTATAAAATTTCAGTTTCTTTCCTTGCAAAGAGTGTATACGCAAAGTTAAAAAAAAAAAAAAACTTGGCAAAATCTAGATGGGCAAAATGTTCCCGATTTTTGGAGAAAAATCGGATATTAATTTAAATGTGAGATTCCGTTTTTATTTTTTCACATTTTTAAGTTGGGAGGGGTGAAGAGCCACAAGCAAATATGTTCTGTATTTCTTTTTCCTTTTAATGGGTATTTTCTAATCTGATATATCATCAATATCGAGGAGTTCCCCCCCCCCCCGCCCCCCACTCTCAATTTCGTGAACAATATCCGGATGAATATTTTTGTTGTATGGTGAGGACTGAGTAAAAATTTTGGCAGTGGTTGCAGACCCGACCGCCGGAAATGTAATGAAGCACCGACCACCTTCTGCGCATGCGCAGAGTAGAATTTACTGCCTTGGGGTCGGGAATGTTTTATGAACCCGACCAAGTGGGCGTTACGATGGGCGGGATCTAATTTCAACAGCCGTGCGGTCGGACGAATTATGTATGGCCGACCACACAAATTAAGATATTTTCCCAATGAAATTCTAAGCGGTCGGAAGAATTATGTATGGCCGACCACACAAATTAAGATACTTTCCCAATGACATTCTAAGCGGTCGGACGAGTAATATATGGTCGACTAAGCAAGTTAAGATATATACGCCGAGCGAAATGATAGTTCTGGAAATAATATAGATATTAAAACGGCATACACGATCTGTAATTATGCTTTAATCATAATTCAATTATTCGCTGCGATACATCGACCACCTCCGACCCATGCCCTCGGGTGCCGCTGCTTTGGGTCGGACATGATTTAAATAGACCTTATGAAATTCTATGGAGGTTGGATGTATAATATGAGACTTAATATGAATTTCCAGTGAAATACTATGTTTAGAAATAATTTAATAAGAATTTAGGTAGATTTACGGCGACTATCCGACGTCACCGCCGGTCGTATAATACGGCAGGAATTCTTTTCCGAAGTCGGACTCATGCCGTCTAGAGCGAAATTCTAGGGAGGTCGGAAATGGTATTTTAGGTCGGGACAAGCATTTTAGCAACACGATTTGGATAGCGATTTCTAGCTACTTCCAAACTTCTGCAATCTGCGATGAAAAAATCCGAATAACTTTTCATTTTGAACTCTTTTAAACAGTTTTCGAATTCAATGCACGATTTGAAACTCGCACCGCGTTCCATGACGGTAGCCATTTTTACATGAACCAAGCACGCACGCACGTGGTCGGAAGTGGTTGGAACCGCCGCGCGAAGCAAAGGAGGCGTGTCAATCCGTTGAAAGTGTCAGATTTGCGCATGAGCAAGTTTCTAGGTCGGATGCTGAATCCAGCTCCGATGGTCGGGTGCTGCAACCACTGCGAAAAATTTTATGCTTACCATGCATGGATTTTTCCTTTTTTTTCCCGTGACAAAAATTTGGAAGAAGGAGGTAAAAAATCATCAAACCAATAAAACAATATTCGTTTTTACTGCTTGATTAAAATTAAAACATGCCAGTCATTTTGATTTTTTCCCCGGGATTGGCTAGCAAAGAATGTACAGTGGCTCCCAAATGTGTTCGTACACTGAAATTTTTTAGTAAAACCAAAATAACGCAAAACTGAATTCGAATATGAAGTCCAATATTTTTTCACATCATCCCTATGCCATTCTAAATAAAACCCTGTAGTTTTTTCAAAATATTGACGACTCTTCTTTTTTAAATGGGTCAAAAAACGAAGAGACAGAGAAATAATACGCCAGAAAAGTCATCGTACACTCAAATATTTTTGTATGAATTCATGATTAAAATTATCATACGTCGTTTTTTTTTTATTTTTGCATTGTGTTGATCTGTAAAAGTTATTTGGATTTCATTTTTTGTTTATTTATTCCTTAGTATTGTGCTTTACTTTAAAATGGCTGGTATTCGTGAAAAACCACAAACACCATTCGAAATTTGAATTTTTTTTCCTCACAGTAGCAGTAAATTGGTTTGAATTGTCTCTAAATTAGTTAATTTACTTAATTCTATAGTAAAGTGCTTTGAAGAGAAGAATCGGACCGAAAACAAGGTAAGAAAATGTCAACCGGCAAAGTTGACAAAGCGTGATCGGAGATTTACAGTTAAAAAATTCATGAAAAATACACATTTGAGTGCTGTAAAAGTTTCTGCAGAGTTAAATGAAAATTTTTACATTTAATTTTCACTTAAAATTGTTCGCCAAGTTCTCTGATTAGCAGGGTTAAGTGGAACCTTTTCCCATAGAAATTTTCTTGGCCGTGCGAAAAACAGAAAGCTTACGCTTTTTGTCGCAAAATCAAAGATAAATAAGCTCAAAACGTTTTGGAATTACGTCTTCCTTACAGATAAAAATGAATTCAACATTTTTGGTTAAATTGTTGTATAATTGTAAATAGAAAAAAAAATAGGAACTTAATCTTAAGAATTTAGTTGGACCAGTTAATCAGGACGGCGAAGGTGTTCTTGTGTGAGGGTGCATATCAGCATTAGGACTTGGTAGTTTGGAATTTTTTGTTGAAATAATGAATCATGCTGTATTAAATATTTCAAAAACCAATTTAAACTTTAACCAAAAATTTGGTTATCGGAAACAACTTTGTTTTTTTTTAAATCAAGATAACAATAAGAAGCACACGGTTTTCAACGTTTGCGTTTAGTGCCTCAGAAATTGTCCTAAAGAGTTTAGAAAATATCCCTTCAATCACCAGATTTGAACTTAATATAACATATTTAGATATATCTGGAGGCTAGATTACGAAAGTACGGCTTTGAAATGAAAATAGAGCTAGAAACAGTAAGACTCGAAGTGTGTTTGAACACTTACTCAGAAGTTGCGCAAAAAACAAGGAAAGAAAAAATAATGAAATTTGTTCCCAGACATTTAAAAGGTGTTGTTATTACTGCGTCATATTCTGCTAAATACTAAATTAATAAAAAACTAGATTATTCAATAATATATAGACATTTTTTTAAAGTGTACAAAGACTGTAGTGAAATAAAATTTCCGGCACTTTTTGGTTTTTGTTTTTAAAAAAATAAGTTTTAATATGTTTTAAAAAAATCATGTAGTTTTGTTTAAAATTGATCATAGATTGTATAACTAAATACCTATTCCGAAATATTAATTCTAACCAATGGATAGGGTCTTATTTCACTGAAAGTCGTAGGTGTAAGAACACTTTTGGGAGCCACTGTATACTGAATGCAAATTTTGTCTGAAACCAACAAAAACCGCACAAACTTGTATAGTTAAGCATTAATTTTCTAAAGCCAGAGAGGGGAGAAATTGACCCCACTGACTCTCCTAAATGACGTTCCTGAAACAAAAATTTTGTTGAATGCAAAAAATATATAACATAATACAGACCCTTTAGTTTACTTATTTTGTTATTTATTTTGTTTAATTATTTTATTATAAATTTTATGTCCCCTATTTAAGAACAAATTTATTTTATGCATTTTCAGTTTTTTCCCTTTGTTTTTCAAATTGAAACATCTGCCCCCTGTTTATGCAAGAATGCATGTCAGCTGCTGATTATTTTTAACTAAAACTAAATTAATATATTTTTTTTTCTTACTGTATTGTTTTGAAAGGTGTTTCTTTGTTTGGATTTTATTTTCATATTTTTGTATTTAGTATCTTTGTTTCCACCAGTTTATTTTTCATACTGAAAATTGTCTGCTTGTTTCTTTCGTTTTGTTTTTACGACTCGGTCTATCATTATTTCCTTTAATACTCCAAAAGTACTGTTAGTTTATTATTGAGACAGTTTTGAATAAAAAATATTGTTGGTTTATTTTACATTAGAAATAAAGTTTACGCTAAATTTGTTTCATCTTGACGTGTGTTCAGTTCTATCTCTTCCTATTTTTTCCTACTTTTTTAAGTGATTTTTTCCTACTTTAAATTTTTGATTCCTTATTTCCTACTTTTTTCTCCCAAAACACCACTTCAGGGTTTGCCTCCCATTTTGTTCCAATGTATTAAAAACTAAATCAGACAAAATTTGAAAACATTTCGATAATATTTAGAGGTAGCTCAACACAGATAAAGTTTTCATCATTGCTAAATAGAACGCGTACGTCACATGACCATTGACCTCACTAAGGTAAAATACAATTGCTATTTTTATTAACAGGGAAACAATTGCTTTATAAAATTGCAATTTTATATAGAGACTTAACAATAGCCGTTATGAAAATACTGTTGTCAATACAAGTAAATACATAAAATCTATTCCTTTAACAGTCGTGATCGAATAAATTTTCAACTTGTTGTTGCTTATGTATGTATTCTTAATTGTTTTGGTTTTGATTACACCACTATTGGAATAGTAGTTTGCACTTATTTTTTAAATGCATATGTCTTATTACTTAAAAATAACTGAGTATGGCAAATACATCAATTAGATCAAAATCAGAGGTTTATCTTCTTAGTTCAACCATAAATGAGCTGACAGGTAGTAATTTACCTTCAATTCCTATGGCATTGTGTATGTTTCTTCATAACCATATTGAATTAAAGAAAACCGTAAGAGAATCTTCAAGAAATACAATAGAAGAAATAACAAAATTTTGGCAGAAAGCCAGAATACTCGTACAAAAACCCCAAAATTGTCAGCCCAAGTTAGAAAAACTTTATTAATAATGGAAGTTATTGGAAAAAAAAAACAGAAATACAATGACACAAAAAAGATAAAGAAGGTGAGCTTTGCAGGACTGGGACCTAACTGACAAAGTTTCTGCAATGTGCTTTGACACAACGGGTGTCAATACCGGGGAAAGCAAGGGTACCCGTGTTTTACTAGAGCAAAAACTAAAAGGTTACTATATTTTCTATGTCGACATCACATTATGGAATTAATTCTTGGTGCGGTGTTCAATAAATGTTTGGGTTTTTCTTCCCCATCAGACATACCTCCTTTTAAACGATTCCAGGCCTACTTGTAATTCATAGACAAAGACAGATACATCATAAGCATCAACAATAAGGACATGTTAGCACAAGTGACAGATGTAAAGGATGATACAATAGTATTTGCTGAAAGAGTACTACATGATACACAAGTGAGAGATGATTATCGAGAATGTCTTGAACTATGCTTAATATTTCTCGGTAAATCTCCTCCACATGGTATCAAATTGGCACCTGGGGCTATGCATCATGCTAGATGGATGTCCAAAATTTTGTATTGTTTCAAAATATGGATATTTAGCTGTCAATTTACCATCACGTCAATAGAAGAAATGGGATTGCAAAAAATATGCCTATTTGTTGTACGTGTGTATTTAAAGGCTTGGATGACTGCTTCTATGCCTCAAAATGCACCGTATAACAATTTTAATGAAATCTTTATTGAAGTATATAAAGATTGTTGAAGACATAAGTAAAATGCAATGCAGAAATTTGCCAATCACTTGCGGTATTTGTCAGAAGATCTCGTTGCATTTGCCCTTTTTGCCAATAAAGTGTCACACTGCATTAAAAGACGGTGGAAGCGATGAATGAAGTAAACGGGAAAAATTATGTGGTGAAGCGCCCTAAGATTTTGCTAAAACATTTTATGGATATGAAATCTGAAGAACTTGTAACAAAGGGGTCAATTTCATTTTTTCAAAGCATGGGTTTACCTGATACCTTCATTCATGTAGATCCAGAAATCTGGGAGCTTCAGGAGGATTTTAAGAAAGCAAAAAGGATTATTCAAGGAATTTCAGTGGTTAATGATAATGCTGAAAGGGTTATAGCCCTTATAAAAGAGTTTAATGGAAAAATGACACCCAATGAAGAACAATTCCAATTCTTGTTACAAGTTGTCGAAGAACATTGGACGAGCTTATCCCGGATGTAAAATTGCAGAGTTTGTAATGTGTACTAAGGAAAGCCATATACATAACTGTTGAAATATTATTATTAAGTAACTATTTTTAACTTACAAAATGCTGGCAATTTTAATTAAATAAATTATATAATTTTCCTAGCGTTAATTTTATTTCTATCTGCATTTATGGCATAAAATGGTAAAGCGCGGAACTTTGAGGCTGTTGAGCTACCTCTAAATGTTAAAATTATGAGCTCAAACTTCACAATAATTATTTTTTACTCAGATGGAACCAAATGAGGGGGTAGGACCAATAAAAAACAGGATTTTTTTTAAAAGGGCCTTTTTTGGACCACCTTAATGTACAAGCTTTGGTGCATATGATATTGTACTATATTTTACTGTGAATATCTTTTCTAGAATTTATTTTGTTATATCTTCCCTTCTCAGTGTCAGGCTTAGGATCCGCAATTTTATACTTCTGTGTCAAAATGATTCTTTCCCATAGACAAGGCTGCTCTGGAAAGAAGGCTTTTGCATATATATTTGATAAAAAGCAAGATGAAAAAAGTGATATCTGTAAAGCTGGTCTCTTTTTTTTTTTTTTTTTTCTTTCAGTATTGATCTCTTGTGATACCTGATTTTGGGCAATTCCACATTAAGGTCAACAGTATGATCAAATTTTTAAAATTGATATTTCTAAACAAATGGGTATCATTTTAAAGGTAAAGAGTTGTGTATTTTGACAGGGTGTAGAAACAGGACTTCTACACCCAAAGAGGAACCACTTACTGTGGAAACAGGAAATTTTTTAATACCACTGGAAAACTCTGGAGGAAATGTGTGATCAACTCTGGAAGTTATGACAATGAAGAACAATGTATTGGATTTCACAGTGAAGGTTTGTCCCATGATTCTTCACCAATTGGCTTTTTGTGTGCTGCACTGGAAAAGTTTGTTTTATACTCTGTAATATCGGTGTACTGGCTGAAAAGTTCGATTTTTCTACTTTCAGAGAAAAAAAAATTGGCAATTCGCGGAAGTCCACTCCATACTTTTCAAAAAAAAAGGAATGTTTTGCTGAATTTTTCTTTAACATAATTGCTATAAAAAGAAAAGGGAAATGTAATGAACATTTACGATAGTAAATGCACATTTCCTCCTTTATCTTATAGTAGGTTTCGTTTTTTGATCATGAATTTCGGGTAATTGCTCATGTTTGTGATCATGAATTTTGTTAATTAAAAATTTTACTCTGAATTGATATCAATAGAATTTTTGGGTTTGGGTTCCCCAATGGTTTTTTTCAAACTCCCTCATTTTGGTTTTTCCTTCAAAGATCCTTCTTTATTAGTTTATGACTACATAGTCTTCCTCTATGACAGTAACTTAAAATCCTTTTAACGACAACTTAACTTCGTCACAAAGGTAATTTTACCATAGTGATTTCAGTGCTTTTTCTTTTCATAAAGATGTGATTTACAAATTGATCACAGAAGTCATAAAATATAATTAGACGAGTAAAACATTTTATACAACTAGATGTACTATGTAAGGGATTGTGTTAAAAGATTGTCAATCGCAGTTACAATATTGTAAAAAAGGTCATCCAGAAGTTGTGTCTTGCCTTGAGGGGAGACGACGGGTTCATGAAATTGTGACAAGGAGAAGAGGGGTTCACAAAAAGTGTAGTGACATTACGAAGTTCTTTTAAGAGTCATTTTTTTTTAAGCTGGACACTTGATAGTTGATGTCTTCAATTTTCGTAAAAATTTCAGAATGTGTTAACGATATTATGGTAAGAAAGAGTGAAGTTTCTTTTTTTTTAAACTGATTAGTTTGCCCTTGAGTAGGGGTCAAAGTTTAAGGTCATGAAAAAAAGTGCTGGATATATGATTGATTTGCTTTAAAAGCAATGAGTGAACCGAGCCAATTCTTTCCAATAAGGATACTACTTGATACTAGGTACATTCTGATTCTAATATAAATATTTTAGTGACTCACTTTGTGAGTCTAGCTCACTAGTATCAGCTTTGTGAGAAGAATTTCCCTGTTGTGGTCAAGGTTACAGAAAACTATATTACACTGGAAGCATGAAATTTTGGGAGCTTCAAGTACATTTGGCTGTTGATTCGTTCTAGTATTTATGCGAGTTTGAGTTCATAAGATTTTGAGTAGCACGCATATAAACTGGTGTAAAAACGCTTTTTTATACTGAAATCCTTTTTCAGATCATTTAATTAACAAGGCTCGCATTCCCCCTAAAATTCCTAAATATTTTCACAGTTCCTAAAATTATACTAAAATTTTGTTGGTGTTCCTAAAAAAACGTATACTATATTGGTACAGTTATCGCTCTTTCACCATTCTTTGTTGAATGGCAGTCTACGGATGAACGCCAATTTGAAAACTCCCTGAAAATGACTTGTGCATACCGTTTCCCGCCAGGGTTGCTGTGCTTTCTCGTCGGAATGTTGAAGGTGCGATCCGTGGTGCAATGTTTACGATTTACTGGGGGGTTAGCGAGCCACATGGTTAGCCATTTTGTGTAGTAAGTTGGCCGTGGTTGTGGTGTTGCAAAATAAAACCATAGGAAAAGGCCGCACAAAATTCCAGAACAAAGTGGCGACAGATCTGGGAAATATCAGGGAATTTTGAAAAAATAACAAAAAATCAGGGAAATTTTATTTTATGAAGAAAAAAAAATTTTTTTTTTTTTGCTTTACAAAATTAAGTACATACTCTTAATTCCCAACGCATTTTCCGCCAATTATCTGTTCAAAAAAAAAAAATAAATAAAATTAATGAGGTGTGATTATACACTGCCGCATATTTGTGCATCTTTTTTCCTCAACGTCAAAGTATTGAATCTTACTTATTAACCACAGGATGAACTCCCTAAGATTGTTTCTGTGTCTGTTAGGTTGTTTATTTTACCTAGCTTGAAATTTCTTTTTTACGCTTTCAATGCTACGTAAAATAAACAATCATACAGGCAAAGAGGAAGCCTTCATTAATGCCTTAGCTTCTTTGCCTTTATTCAATTGTCTTGAAGTAATTAGCGTACTGTAATCACGATCTCAAGAAGAAATCTTTGGTTTTTGAATTAATACTATAAAAGCTTAAAAGTTATCACTTCTTTGCATTTTCAATTTAATTGCTAAAATTGAACTTTCAATTAAAAAAACTTTGTTTTTTGCCATTATACTATTTATTGTCACTGCAGATTATAAAGGTTTTCTTTTCTTCAGACTTAAGTAATTCTTTAATTTTTTAACCAAGTTGTATTCTTCTTTTATATATTTTGAAATTAACTAATTGCTTTTTTTTCCTTGCATTTCAAAGTTGTTTGTAGAAAAGCAATCTAAGATTTTTTTTCGTTACATACAGAAATCATTTCAAAAAGAGAATTAACTTGTGTACTTAAGTAAATATCTTTATTTTTTTATTGTTAAAATGCTGTATTCATTCATTAAAACCTATGTGTTTGATTAGAGAAAAGCTCCCTATGAATGAATGTCAAATGGTTTCATCTGTTTTGCATAAATATGTCAATTAGTTATATAAGAATATCTACATTACTTCTATTCTTTCACTATTACTTGTTATTCTTGCAACAATTATTATACTGTTTAAAAACTTAGTTCAAAATAACTTTAATTACTTTTTAGTTCTATCTTAAATACACATATGTGCTTAAGAGTAATTTTAATAGTTTCTTAAAATTCTTATGCTAAGTGGTTTCTGGAAGTGAAATATTTTTTTTTTAATTTTCTATAATCTTTCCATGTAGAAAAATTTAATATACTGTTTTGTAGGTTTTTTTCCCCTCAAAAAATTGACTTGATATCTTTTTTAACCATTTTATTAAAAAAAAGTAACATCTTTTGAAAATATATCTTTAGTTCAACAACTTTACACAGCTTAAAACGTTAAAAATACTGCATTTTATACAAATATACAATGGATTTCAAGTAGAGCAAAGAAAGAAAACCATTATCATTGGTAACGTAAATCAGGGAAATTTGGTGAACTTAATCGGGGAAATCAGGGAACTTTTTTTCACAGTTCCTGTCGCACCTTGCAGGAAAACTGGTTCTCGAAAGAATCAGATGGCATTGTTATTCAAGAATGAGTTGGAATCGGTAACAACCGATGTTTTTTCTGCCAAATGTAAACTGTGTTTCGAGAACTTCGAAATATCAGGCGGTGGTTTCGCACAAGTTCAATCTCACCATAGAGGGAAGCAGGGGCGGATCTAGAGGGGGACCATGGGGGCCATGGCCCCTCCCAAAGCCTTGTGATTGTAGGAATGTTTTTAAGGGAAAAAAATATTATGAAAAGATAACAAAATTTAACACATGTATTTTACTGAAAAAGGAGTATAGGCCTTAATTGGGAGATAAATTATATCCCTATCGTGAAATACACCGCCAGCTCAGTCATTTCCAGTCGAGGACTGCAGTTTCGTGCTTATTAGCACTCATCAGCCCGGCATAGGAAAGTGACTGAGCTGGAGATGGAAAACCTCTTAAGGAAGCCAAGAGTGCCAAACAAACTGGTAGCCAATACAGGATTAGCAGACCAGACGAGCGACCGAAGCAATGGTTCGGTTCAACTCGAAGATTGAAGGCAAGGCAAGGTATATTCAGTAAATTACCGCCCATTAGCCAGGGCTTAAGCAGAAAAACGTGAAATACACCGCCAGCTCAGTCATTTCCAGCCGAGGACTGCAGTTTCGTGCTTATTAGCACTCATCAGCCCGGCATAGGAAAGTGCCTGAGCTGGAGATGGAAAACCTCTTAAGGAAGCCAAGAGTGCCAAACAAACTGGTAGCCAATACAGCATTAGCAGACCAGACGAGCGATCGAAGCAATGGTTCGGTTCAACTCGAAGATTGAAGGCAAGGCAAGGTATATTCAGTAAATTACCGCCCATTAGCCAGGGCTTAAGCAGAAAAACGTGAAATACACCGCCAGCTCAGTCATTTCCAGCCGAGGACTGCAATTTCGTGCTTATTAGCACTCATCAGCCCGGCATATGACTGAGCTGGCGGTGTATTTCACGTTTTTCTGCTTAAGCCCTGGCTAATGGGCGGTAATTTACTGAATATACCTTGCCTTGCCTTCAATCTTCGAGTTGAACCGAACCATTGCTTCGGTCGCTCGTCTGGTCTGCTAATCCTGTATTGGCTACCAGTTTGTTTGGCACTCTTGGCTTCCTTAAGAGGTTTTCCATCTCCAGCTCAGTCACTTTCCTATGCCGGGCTGATGATTGCTAATAAGCACGAAACGCAGTCCTCGGCTGGAAATGACTGAGCTGGCGGTGTATTTCACGTTTTTCTGCTTAAGCCCTGGCTAATGGGCGGTAATTTACTGAATATATCCCTATCCTCAAAAGAAAACTTTTATTACCAACATTTTTCTCCATCTTTTACATTATTTCTTGATTCCAACTACAGAAACTTGGACGATCTCTAAATGCTGCGGTTCTCAGAGTATACCTATTGTTCACAAGAACAAAGAAAGCCTAAATTTTCGTTTTATGGCTTTAATTTCGAAACTAGAAGGAGAACCCCCCTTTCCCATGTCCTTTCACAAATGCCTTGATGCATAGCAAAAAATTGCATCTTAAGTCTTTTATTTGGAAAAAATGTCAACGGAAACTAGCTTATCCAGCCCTAATCACTTAACTTGTTTAAAAGCAACTTCAATGAATTTTTTTTGGAACTTCAATTACAAACGAGTTTTGATAGGACCCCCTCCCTCCCTATTTTATATCGTGATGAAAACTTTAAAAGGAGGTTTTTTAGAGGAGCTCACGAATCTTCCATCCCTTTCTAAAATATGTATAAATATAGTTAAAAATCGAATTTTTTTAGAGCCTCAAAGGAAAAATATTTCCAGGAAGGAAGGATTCTAAGCACCTTCTCACTTCCTTTAATGTAAGCAAACATTACCTAAAGGTGTATTTTTATACTGGACAGCTGAAGAGCTAGAAGAGCACCCCTCCTCTTCTAACTTCTCAATGTATAATGACAGAATATTTTGGTTTCTAAGCTTTATTTTCAAAAAGTATTTTGCGGCCAGCGTCCAAAAACGCACATCATCAAAAATAGACAAAATGCGTTTTAAGTTTCCTAATTTTCAAAAATTACTCGGAAATTTAAATTTTGAAACATTTTCCAGGGAGATTCCTAAATCCACCCCCTCATCTAATGTCTCGATACCCTGCAAATTGAGTTTTTAAAACTTCATTTTAATAAAATATCTGGGGAGTTACCAGGACCCAATTTCCCAATAGGCAGAGTAGGCAGCTGCCTAGGGCGGCAAACTTTTCAGGGGTGGCAAATTTTCTATTATAAAACACATTTTTTGAATTAAATTGCTATTCTTGAAAGTAAAATGTTAGCATTCTTTCATTTTCCACAGAGGCAATTTTTCTTGTAATTTAATAATGATTACTTTCACACATCTTATGAAAGTTAAATGTTTTTCAATCATGGTATTTGCAGAATCATCAGCAAAATTTGCCGAATAAAAATTTTTTGGGGAAATCACTGTGATCATTTCGTCGGGGCGCTTCAGAATGTGAAACGCCATCATTTCTTCATAAGTTTGACAGTTTGAATCTGAAGAACAGTTTTTTACGTTTTTTGAGTCAAGGATATTTTGCTTCTTTTATGGGGGGGGGGGGGGGGCGGAAGATTTCAAATTTGCCTAGGTGCATCATGGAGCTAAATTTGGTCCTGGGGAGTTTGTTCAAAAATTTCGGATGGCCCCTCCCAAAACAATCGGCTGGATCCGCCACTGGAGGGAAGAAGCATCTTCTGAAATTTAATGCCAAATTCAAAAGTAGTGGTCAGCCCACAATCATCAACTGGACGTCGCAGAGTAAGAATAATGATTCTGCTGATAACCTTAGTCAGCAAAATCAAGTAATAAAAGCCGAAACTCTGTGGGCGTTGCATGTTGCTGACAAAAACCTGTCCTTCAAGTCATGCACAGAGACACTTGATTTATTAAAATTAATGTTTCCGGATTCGTCAATTGCAGCGGCAATGCAACTCATAGAAAAAAAAGCAGCTTATTTTCTCATTCACAGCCTCTCAAAGCATTTTCAGACTTTGTTTGTGAAAGACATTTCAAATGCTAATAATTTGACATTAGCATTTGATGAAACTACAAATTCTCAAAACAAGCGCCAGCTTGATGTATATGCCAGGTACTGGTCAAGTGAATTTAATTTAGTGACTTGTAGATATCTAAAGAGTGTTTCTGGGTCATGCTACAGCAGAAATAATTTTCAATGAACTTTTAGATGCCATATCTACCTTTGACATTTCACTGAAAAAAGTTATCTGTCTTTCTATGGATAATCCCAATGTAAACAAATGTTTAATGAAGAAATTATCCAATGAAATTGGAGAAAAGACATTACTACCAATTGGAGCGTGCAATTTGCATGTAGTAAATAATTCATTTAAAGCTTTTCTAAATGCATTGGAAATAAACTTTGATGAATTTGCAAATGATGTATTTTTTCCTAAAGAATGGTGCTGTGCGCAGAGAAGATTTCAAGTGTATGGAAGAGATCACACAAGAAACCTCGGTTTTTGTTGAAACATGTCAGTAGCAGATGGCTTTCAGCTGGCCCTGTTGCTCAGAGGCTGGTTGAGCAATGGGCCAATGTGACAGAGTATTTTTGAAATTTTTTGCCTAAACAAAAGTTGTTGGATAAACAGCGAAGTGCTTCCAACAGATATAAGCGTATTTGTGAAAATTTGAAGGATGAATCAACATAATGCTTTTTAGCTCTCATTGCTTATTCGCACAAGCATTTTAAAGTCTTTTCATTCTGTTTTCAAAGCGAATCACCGAAAATACATCTGTTTTTTGATGAAATGAACAAGCTGATCCGACAGGTTATGATGTAGTTTTTGAAGGATGAAATTGTTGCTTCCAAGGAAGGTGCAGAATTACGAGATGTTGATGTTGACGACGGCAGCAATTGGAAGAAGTTAACTTCAATTGAAATTGGTATGTCAGCCAAAGGATTTTTAGAAAAATTATCTCAAAGCAAGAAGAAAAATTTTCTCTTGAATGTTCGTTCGGCACTTATAAAAACTGTCAAGTATTTAAGATCAAATTTGCATTTCGATGATCAGTTTTTCAAGGACTTAGAACTGTTTCACCCTGGGAAGTCTTATGATTGCTCCAACAGTGTTCATGCAATTACACGAATTGCTCGTTATTTAAACTTTTCGAATGACTTTATTGATAATGTTCGAGAAGAGTGGAAATTTTTCATATTTGATGTTACTGCTCGTGAAAATCTATCTGAAGTAACACGAGTAGATGGATATTGGAGACAATTATTTCTTCTGAAAGATACTAGCAATCGGCTAAAATATGAAAAGTTAACTGAAGTAATCAAAATTGTTATGATTTTGCCACATGGGAATGTGAACCCTGAGAGGGGTTTTTCATTCAATAAAGCTATGATAAATGTGAATCACAGTGAACATACTATTGTATCACTCAGATCAGTGAAAGATACTATTCGAAGTTATGGAGGGGTACTGAATGTACCTATCACTTTAACATTACTAAAAGTAGTGAAAGATTTGCATAAATCATACCAGAAGTATATTAACAGATTGAAAGAAGTAGAGGAGAAGCTTAAAAAAGAAAAGGAACAAATGACCAAGGAAAAACTTGAAAATGAAGAAACTGTGAAAATAACAAAAAGATCAATGAGTTGAAGAAGAATAAAGACTTAGCTTTAGACCTGATAAAAGAGGGAACAGAGAGACTGAAGAATGCTACAGTAACTCAAAATATTGTACAAATGACAGTTGCACAGAACCTAATTCTTGAAGGCACTAGGCAGTTACAAAAATTAGAATCAGAGTTATCTATCTTCGAAACTGACAAAGAACAAATTTTGAAGAAACGACTATAGATAAAATAGAAGTTTTAAATCAGTGTAATGTAACACCAAAATTGCTTTTAAAAACATTATTGGATGAATTAAATTTGTGGTCAGATCTGTTTTCTCATAGCAGATTACGGTGGGTTTTTTTTTTTTTTTTTTTTTTTTTATGAGATGCAAATAAAAATTTTGAATTCACCATTATAAAGTGTAAAAGTTTTTTTTTATGGCTTTTTCTTTAAAATTTACTATAGAATCATATTAGAGTTTAACACTAGTTTTAAGAAGGTATGTAAAAAATTTGTTGTATTAAAATGTATTTATACTTAATATAATTGATTTAGTTTAAATATTGTTTACCTTAATATGTGATATGTAAATTGGTTAAAAAAATTATTTTGCTTTTGTTTTTGCTTTTTTTTTACAGAAGTAATTGAAGTAAGTAATTTATGCATGCTATGAGATAACATTTATTTAAGTTTGGTTGTTGTTTAATAAACTATGGTTAGGCTGCTTGTTTAAAAGAGATTGTAACTTAAAATGCCCCTAAAATTTTCCTAAAATTTTGTCAAAAAGTTCCTAAAATTCCCCTAAAATTTTGGAAAAGTTTACTCTGAGCCCTGAATTAAGCAAGATGAATAGATCTCATGGTTTTCTGACACGAGTCTAAAACTACACCACGTAGAGTATAATTACAGCTCTTGCTCAAAGTTATTGACTTGGGCGTTATAGAGTAATTGACCTAAACTTTGATTCTTGTTCTTTTAATTTATCAACTTTGAGGTCGCGCAGTTAAAAAAAGTTGATTAGTTGCCATGGGTTTCTAACCTGGACCTTAAGCCAAACCAATCGGGCTATAACTACAGCTATGTCCCAAAGTTCTTGACATGTCGCGATCAAAGTTATTGACCTTTAAACTTGACCATTTTTAAAAAATCGTAGACTTTGAGACTGTTTAACTACTAAAGAAGAGAAACGAAAAGTATTTTATATTTTTCTTAGTACTATACTATGGTGAGTAGTTAATCATATACTTATTTCCGAGGGTTACTCACGGCTTTAGAAGATATCCAGGCCCAAACAAGGCAAAAAAAGTTCAAAAAACTGCATTTTCAATTGACCTTTGTCCTCACAGCCATGAGTGAGTCACTAAAATATTTATACTAGAATGTACCTAGTATCAAGTAATGTCCTTATTTAAAAGAATTGCCTTGGTTCACTGATTGCTTTTGAAGCAAATCAATCATATATTTAGTACTTTTTTCATGACCTTAAACTTTGACCCCTACACAAGGACAAACTAATCAGTTTTTTAGAAAAAAAAACTACACTTTTTCTTATCACAATACCAGTAAAATATCCTGAAAATTCGTGGAACGTTGGTGTCAACTATCAGGCCCCCATTCACTTTGTCCAGCTTTAAAAAAAAAAAAAAGACTATTTGTTTGTTAAAAATATAACTTGTGACAAGAGGCGGAGTAATTTGAAGTGTGACACTTAGTGACTAAAGGGGAATGAGGTCAAATATGTTGAAAAAAAGATGCGACATCATTTGGAGACAGCCCATTAGTACTACTCCTTCAAAATCTCATTTTACTCCTTCATTTTATTTCTGAAATTGAGTAGGAACCCTGGAATTGTTTTCTGCAAACCAACATGTCCTAAGTCTCGGACAAACAAGTTATTATTTTTTTTTTAATGTTTCTACTCTTTGTCCATATGCTACTAATGTCCCACCTTTTCCCTAAAAAAGACAAAAAAAAAAAAAAAAAAAACCACATTTTATTTAAAAAATCAAACTGAAGTTGGGTTTTATTTAAAAAAAAAACCTGAGTCCATGGACTTCTCTTAAAACCCCGGGGGTTTGCCAACCAGAGCCGGCCTTAGAACAAGCGGGGCCCGATTAAAGAAATCTGGCGAGGCCCCCTTAACAGAATGGTTGTACAAATTCGAGAAGTGCGGAACGATTTTCCTGATTCGGGCAAGGATTCGAAACTGCCGCAATTATCCGTCTTCCTTCAAATTTCTACATCACGTTTGATTTTTACTTCCTTTTACAAAAAGGGAAGTATTGTATGTATTTGTGAAAAAAAATTTCACTCAAAAATCGACCTTAATTTCCATTTTGCTCACCCCCGAATGAATGTTGAGTTTTTTTTTTTTTTTTTTTCCGACCCGACCACACATGCGTATATATACCTAAGAACGTATAGACTCCCAAAATTCCTGAATTAATTACAACAAGTTTTCTGGTTCTGTATATCACCAATTTTTTAATCGCGAACTTGGCGATTTTTTTTTTCTTTTTTATAAAAATCTGGTTTCAATTTGGCCACTGATGGTGATATTTAGAGAGTTAACTATTGAATCACATTAAAATTGCCGATAATTGGGGAATAACATTAAATTTGTTGTAAAAGGAAGTCATGTCACATAACTCGTTTCTTAAGAAATGATTGAATGAATGGCCACAAAAATAAGTGTAAATTTTAATAATGCAAGAAAATTGGGGTGTCAAAACAAGTGTTTGGGTAAAGGAACGACGCTACTGATGATGATTCTTTCTTCCTTTTTTTTTTTTTTTTTAATTGGACGATATTATAGGATTTTAACATGACTGATTAAATAACCTCCAAAAATAGTGGAATATGGCCTCCAAAACCGGGACGGATAGCCACCGCAGACTTCCCTTTTCCAATTCAAAGTTTGATCATCGTGAAATAGCATGAGAAAAACCCATTCAGTTGGAAATTTTATTTTTTTTTTTCTCTTGGAATAAATCAACCCACCCATTAAAAAATCATTTTTCTATCGATCGTTATTGTGCAACTTCAAGAAGTGAGGGGGAAAGCCAGTGGCGTAGTGTAGGGGGGGGGGGGCATTTGGCTAGGGGCGGCAAAGTCTGTAACACTACATTAACATCGATAGGCTTTTATTTTAGTAACACGGCGCATTGCTAGGGGTGTATAACTAAATCAACATCAAAATGTTTTTTTTTTTTTAACACGCTTTTATTAGCTTCACATGTATGTATGTATCTTGTAACGGAATCTTGCAGCTCAAATTTCGGTCACTAATTCTTTTGAAATTTGGCACGCGACCTCAGACTCGATGACAATGCAATATTGTATAATCAAATTAATTAATTTACTCTTTTAATTGTTAGTTTCCTCCAATTTTAATCAATATTTTGGCATAAATCCAACAATGTGAAAAAGGAAAAATAAAAAAAAAATACATTAAAAAATGCTCGCAAAAATTATTGAAAAATATCTACAAAAACCTTTAATTTTTCTGCATCAGACAAAATTTGTTACAATGTTCCAAGGTAATTAGAACATGAAATATAATTGTTTTTAACTAATTTCATGCCAAAATTTACGTGAGCCTTCAATTGGAAATTCATTGCTGATCAGACCATTGTTGAACAAAACTTTTATTCAAATGCATCTCAAATTTTCAAAGTAATATAAATATGATTTCCGCAAACATACATCGATGACTCACAGTAGCTTCCCATCGGGGTGCCCTTGTCTTAACTTTAAGATATTACCTCGCACTCGTTTTATAAATAACTTCGTTGCCTGATAATTCTCCAACATAAGCCTAAAAAACTAAAAAAAACACGCTTTCGTAGCAAAATGAACTAAAAAGTGAAAAATAATCTTTGAATGATAGTAATTGACCAATCACTTAATTTTAATGTAATACAAAAAAGCGTGGGGGCTTCTTATCAGTTGTATTGAATTTCTTCCATTTGTTGTCCAAGCAAAAATGTAAATAGCTCACCCACGCTTTTTTATATTACATTAAAAATTAAGTGATTGGTCAACTACTATCATTCAAAGATTATTTTTCACTTTTTAGTTCATTTTGCTACGAAAGCGTGTTTTTTTAGTTTTTTAAACTATTATTTTATTACTCTTCAGTTCTGACTTGTCTCGGGAAATTTTTCTCGTTGAGGCACCAGCACGAAATAACGGATACTGACATCAGTGGCGGCTCGTGCCTTAATTTAGCGGGTAGCCTCCGCTGTATAAAGTTTTCTCAATAGTATTTATACAGATACAATGGGAGAGGACTGCAGTTAGTAATGCTGAACAATATAAGATAGTCCTTATTGCAGTTGCTTCATTTCGAACTTCTCTTCCACTTCAAAATTGAAATTGTTTTAGAAAAATATCCACTTGGGCATTTTTTGAAAATTCAAAGTAAATAAATACAAATACAAATGTGACGACCAGCAACAGGCTCTGGGCCCAGCTAGGCTGGTTCTAGTCAATTAATTAGTCCCCAATGAAGATCAATGGCCCTTTTAAAGCTATCCACCCCCATGGGTGACGACCAGCAACAGGCTCTGGGCCCAGCTAGGCTGGTCCTAGTCAATAGGGAAGTTTTCGATTTTTCAATTTTATTTTTATATGATAGAGTAACATGTATGAACATCATAGGTGAAAAAAATTTTGCGATACGATAAGTAGTTTTTTTTTAATTATTTTTTTAAAATTCAAGCTTTTGTGACGTCAAATGGCATAGGAAGTGACGTCATCCCCTCTTCAGCTAGGGGAGAAGCGAAGGTCACGGATTCGACTTCGAAGACGAAACGTAAAAGGCTTTCTCCTCGCATTTAACTCCTCGCGTTTCTGGAACATTAAACCTCTCATCCTCTCGAAAATATTCGAATATCTCATTGGTGTTACTTGAGTAAGATTATTTAGATTGTGCTTTAACGAATCCGGCCTCCATAGTGTGTTCAAAAGGATTATTGAATTTCTAAAAAATAAAAATATCAGCGCGCTCAAAATGTTCCTAGCGAAAACAAGGGATCTTTGGCGAAAGGCTGCCCATTCGTGCCCTGTGACGTAGGCTCGTGACGTTTCGGAAAAGCGCACTTTTGCGCGTGGATTTTTAAAAATTCATTAAAAATCAACCACGGTTGTTTTAAAATTCGGCGATGGTGAATTTTTTAGTTTTGAGGGTCAATTAACAATATCCAATAGCCAAAATATGAACATTTAAGAGGTCGCAACTTCCCTATTAATTAGTCCCCAATGAAGATCAATGGCCCTTTTAAAGCTATCCACCCCCTTGCTCATTACCGCCTCTTCCGGTAAGCTATTCCAAGACCCTGCTAAAGTAGTAGTTTTTCCTAATTTCCAAGTTAGCCTGAGATTTAAATAGCTTAAAACAATAACCTCTTGTCCTGCTTTCCCCGCAAAAATTTAATCTATTTACATCTTTCTTTTTGATAAATTTACATAACTGAATCATGTCCCCTCTGACTCTCTTTTGCTCCAGGCTATACATGTTAAGCCCATTTTAAGTCTGGTATCATAATCTAAATCTGAGAGTCCCCTTACTAATTTAGTTACCCTTTGAACCCTAACTAACAACCTAAATTTAAAGACAAGACACCCACCCCCATTCGAAATCGAGGAAAAGCGCCCCTAGTGTGAGTGACCTAAAGCCAATAACTTTTTAAATAATTAAACTAGAGCGTTGAAACTCTTTTCATAAAGTTTGAAACAATCTGAAGTTTTAAACTAAACAATAAAAAAAAATCGAATAGTTTGGTCATTTTTGAGGTTATGTGGCCCTACGCCTTTAAGGACTTAAAGCGGTGTACCGGGTCAAATTGAAATAATTTAGGTCTGTTCCGCCTTAGAGTACTACAGAATAGAAAACACATATCGATAAGACCTATTATACGATTAATACTTATTACTTTAGCCAAATATCAGAACAAAAAAGAAAATTGAATAGATCTCTCCCAATTGAAGTTTTTTTTTGTAAAAATTCAGAACTTTTCACACTCAAAATCAACTATTCGAAAACAAACCCGTCGTTCAGAAATTCCGATCATATTAGTTCCAAACAGAAAAACAAATAAATAAAAATATGCAAGCGATGCGATTCGGTATAATAGGGAGGACCGCATAAAATGGAAAATGCCTGTTCCAGATATTTACAGCCGTTTAAGATTAAAGGACGGTGGAAAACGATAAGTGTACTTTCTTTCATTCAGTGGGCTAGCCGTTTTTTTGCCCTTTTTAGCCTTTTTCGAGTTGTTGTTTCGTACAAGTGACGAGGGTCAAATCCTTCCCCACCTGCTATTGCTCTTCTACTGCTATTGGGTAAAGCTGGAGCCCATGCAGAAGGAATCGGGTTGCCGTTTTGGTGTCTAGTTGAATCGTCGTGATGCGATATGCTGAGTGTTAGAGATTTAAAAAGTGTTTCATGTCCCCAATTCGATGTTTTTTAAATTTTTTAGCGAAATACTAAACGTTATTTTGACATGATCTATTTAGTTGCGTACAATTTTTCTGGGTGGGCCTGGCCCACCCAGCCCATAGTGACAAGCCGCCCCTGACTGACATGCATGCGTACTATTATCACTGGCGCTGACATAAAAAGACGAGAAAAGAGTGAACTATCTCGTTGGAGAGGATTATAAATCACAAAGATCGACAAGCAGGCAGGGGTAGACTGGGTCCCCCAAGAGGGCGCCAACCTTAACTACGAAAGAACTGAGGTTCAAGAGCGCAAAGGTTTTAAAGGTGCAAAAATAAACGAAAGTGCACAGGTTTGAGGGAGCCAAAAAAAAAAAGAAGGCACACAGAGGACGTTCGAGGTCGCATCGACCCGTCGGCCTTTCCGCCCCTGCAAGCACTGCCGTGATTGCGCCTTCATGTGTTTCCCTTGACGGAACTAAAAAACCTTGTGCGCCCTCGTTTTTTTTTTCATTTTATTTTATTTGTGCGTTCGAACGTGTGCGCCTTCGTTTTTTTTTTTTTTTTTTTTTTTTCGTCTTTGGTCCTGAGGTTTTTTTTTCCCCCCCACTCTCAAACCTAAGCGCTTATTTATTTACTTATTTTTTTTAATTATTTTTTTCACCCTCCCCTCGAACCTTTGCGCCTGTTTCTTTTTGCGCCCTTAAACCTGAGTGCCTTTTTTTTTTTTTGCGAAACTTGTGAGACCTTTTTTTTTTGCGTCCTTGATCTCCTGAGCGCCTCCGGGTTTTTTTTTTTTTTTTTTTCTCTTTTTCACTCTCCAGGACCATCCGAAATTTTTGAACCAACTCCCCAGGGCCGAATTTAGTTCCATGCCGCCCTTCGGCAAATTTGAAATCTGCCACCCCTCCCCCCTAAAAGAAGTAAAATATCCTTGACTCAAAAAACCCTAAAAAAAGTGTTCCCCAAATTCAAACTGTCAAACTTATGAAAAAATGATCACAGTGATGTCCCAAAAAAAATTTTATTCGGCAAATTTTGCTGACTATTCGGCAAATACCATGATTGAAAAACATTTGACTTTCATTAGATGTGTGAAAGTAATCATTATTATATTACAAGAAAAAATTGTTTCTATGGAAAATAAAAGAATGCTAATATTTTACTTTCAAGAATAATAATTTAGTTCAAAAAATGTGTTTTATAATAGAAAATTTGCCGCCCTTGAAAAGTTTGCTGCCCTAGGCAGCTGCCTACTCTGCCTAGTAGGAAATTGGGTCCTGATAACTCCCCAGAAATTTTATTAAAATGAAGTTTTAAAAACTCAATTTTCGGGGTATCGAGACGTTAGGTGAGGGGGTGGACTTAGGGATCTCCCTCGAAAATGTTTCAAAATTTAAATTTCCGAGTAATTTTGAAAATTAGGAAACTAAAAACGCATTTTGTCTATTTTTGATGATGTACGGAGAAAGGTCAGGTTTCGGGCGCAGGTCCCAAAATACTTTTTGAAAATAAAGCTTAGAAACTAAAATATTCTGTCATTATAGGGTAAAGACCCCAGTAATTGGCACTTTAAGAGTTTGTCCTGAAACTTCCCTCTGTTTTCAGTACTTAGAAAAAAAAATACTCTCTTGAAAATATTTTTGTATCAAAGAGTGCACATCTGTGCATCTATTTGGTTTCTCTAAAATCAAAAATATTTGAATCGATACTTTCATAAAAATATGCATATAAAAAGTTACCAAAATCACCAGTAATTGGCACCTGATACCCCAGTGTATGACACCTTGCGATCCAGTAATTGGCACATGTTAATAGAACTGGAAAATCACTTTATTTTTTACTTTTAAATTGCAAACAAATTTTATCATCATAAGAAACATGAGTAATGTTAATGTAAAGTAGGTAATCTTTACTAATTATAAAGCAGAAAGTCTCTCTGTCTGGATCTCTGTCTGTCAGGATCTCTGTGACGCGCATAGCGCCTAGACCCATCCGCCGATTTTCATGAAATTTGGCACAAAGTTAGTTTGTAGCATGAGGGTGTGCACCTCGAAGCGATTTTTCAAAAATTCCACGAGGTTCTTTCTCTATTCCAATTTTAAGTCCATTTTTCATATAAATTTGATAATATAGGGAAGAATGTGTTTATCTTTCTTCTTCTTTATCTTTACTAATAATAAACCTGGAAGTTTCTCTGTCTGGATCTCTCTCTCTCCGGATTTCTGTATGTATGTTAGTATCTCTGTGACGTGCATAGCGACTAGACCGTTCGGCCGATGTTCATGAAATTTGGCACAGAATTAGTTTATAGCATGGGAGTGTGCACCTCGAAGCAATTTTTCGAAAATTCGATTTTGTTTTTTTTTTTCTATTCCAATTTTAAGCCCATTTTTCATATAAATTTGATAACATGGGGAAGAATTTTTCTTTATCTTTACTAATAATAAAGCTGAAAGCCTCTCTGTCTGGATCTCTGTCTTTCTGTCTGGATCTCTGTGACGCGCATAGCGCCTAGACCGTTCCTCCGATTTTCATGAAATTTGGCACAAAATTAGTTTGTAGCATGGGGATGTGCACTTCGAAGCGATTTTTCGAAAATTCGATGTAGTTCTTTATCTATTCCAATTTTAAGAACAAAATTATCATAAGATGGACGAGTAAATTACGAAATTATCATATCGTGGAACCGTAACATGGGCACAAGCCAATTGGCGAGATACGAAAATATCATAACGTGGAACCGTAACATGGGTACAAGCCAATTGGAGGGAAAATTCGCCACACAGGCGAACCAAAAGACCTTTTAGTTGTTCTATTACGGACAAAGCGTGCGGGTACCACTAGTTTTATATAAATTAATGCTAAATCACTCTTCTTCATGTTGGAAAAGTATTTTAGAGAAATAGAAACATAAATTTGGAATGTTCCATGGAAAATATATCGAAATTAATGCTGTTTCATCCTTCCGTTTACAGTTTTGATTTTACGAGTGCTACCAAGTTAGGTTTGCCCCAAGTATAGTTAAAAACTCATATAGCATACTTTTTTGCATAAGTTTTCTTCATATTTATTTATCAAATGCAACAAGTCGGTTTTCTTTCTCTTGAAAAAAAAACACCCGCTGCAGGCGGCATTGAGATACCGTAGGTGGCGAACGGGGGTTAGCGAGCGAATCGAGCAGAGGGCGGAGCCCCCAGTATAAAATTAGTTACTGACTAACTTTCATTTGGATTTTTTTCTGGTGAAAGTCACTCCAATTGACAAAAAGCCGCAACTTCAAAAAATTGATGATTTTGATGCTTTTTTTGACAATTACTGTACAAAAGCTACCGATTTCAATTTCCGCTTTATCATATTCGTAATCTACGCAAAAAACTGAAGATAATGACACCTCACTCAGCTTTATCGCGGAAATGACGCTATCTCCCCAGTACTTGGTACACATGCCAATTACTGGGGACTAGCAAAATTGAAGCACCAGTAAATGGCACCCATCATTATTTTAAAATTCCTAATAGGGACGAAAATATACTTCTACACAGTTAAAGTAACACCTTTCAACTACACAAAACTTTTGACAATGAAAATTTAAAATGTATTTTAAGTCAGATTTTAATGGATTTATGTGCATGCTTCCTTTAAGCCAGAGAAGAAGCTTTTGCAACACAAATGGCTGATTTGACGCAAGCCACAATTGTTTTTCCTTCCTACGTACTGCTGCCATTTAGTAACATGAATTGAAGTTATAATCTTTAAAATTAATGTACTTTCATTTGGTATATAGCCTTCTATTTTTAAAAAAATGGATACGAGTCTTTTTTTAGGACATTTTTTGTTGGAAGTGCCAATCACTGGTGCCGTGCCAATTACTGGGGGTGTTACCCTACATTGAAAAGTTAGAAGAGGAGGGGTGCTCTTCTAGCTCTTCAGCTGTCCAGCCTAAAAATGCACCTTTAGGTAATGTTTGCTTACATTAAAAGAAGTGTGAAGGTGCTTAGAATCCTTCCTTCCTGGAAATATTTTGCCTTTGAGGCTCTAAAAATTCGATTTTTAACTATATTTATGCAAGTTTTGGAAAGGGATGGAAGATTCGTGAGCTCCTCTAAAAAACCTCCTTTTAAAGCTATCATCACGATATAAACTAGGGAGGGAGGGGCTCCTATCAAAATTCGTTTGTAATTGAAGTCCCAAAAAAAAAAAAAATTAATTTAAGCAAGTTAAGTGATAAGGACTGGATAAGCTAGTTTCCGTTGACATTTTTTCCAAATAAAAGACTTCAAATGCAATTTTTTGCTACTCATCAAGGCATTTGTGAAAGGGCGTGGAGAAAGGAGGTTCTCTTCCTAGTTTCAAAATTAAAGGCATAAAAACGTTAATTTAGGCTCTCTTTGGTCTTGTGAACAATAGGTATACTCTGAGAACCGCAGCATTTAGAAATCGTCCAAAAGTGTCTGCAGTTGGGATCAAGAAATGATGTATAAGATGGAGAAAACTTTTGGAAATAAAAGTTTTGTTTTGAGGATAGGGATTTAATTTATCTCCCAATTAAGGCCTCTACATCTTTTTTCAGTAAAATACATGTGTTAAATTTTGATATCTTCTCACAATATTTTTTCATTCTTTTTTTTTTCTTACAAAAATTTCTACAATCACAAGGCTTTGGGAGAGCCATGGCCCCCCTCTAGATCCGCCCTTGGTTTGCTTTCTGATTGGGGAAATTTACTTTTGATTTGCTGCAAAATAAACCTCGGATTATCCGGCATGCCAGAAAATCCGAACTTCCGGGCATGCTGGTCAATCTCAATTTTTTTCCGGCATGCCGGTTAATGAAGGGTACACGGTATATGTTTTATTTTTTTCTTCTGGAAATTTATTTGATACTAGTAGTTTTGGGCATATATTTCCTAACTTTAATAGGGACGCTAAAAGCCTCGGGAAACTTCCCCCCCCCCCAGGGGCGGATTTAGAGGGGGCCATGAAACACGTCAATATTGACGCCCTCAGTACAATATCGAGATCTGTCAAGGTTGATGCAAGAAATTTTGCTAATAGGGGTTTTGAAGAGAAGGAAATGTAATGAACATGTGAAAAGTTTGTGTTATCTATATAATTACTGCTTGTCCTTCACTGTGAGCCTGTCTGCTGCAATAAAAATGGACTTCGTTCATTTTCTGCAAGGGTTAGCAGGAACGCGTTTAGTTTTAGCGCCGTTTCGCCAAAAATGAGACACGCCTTGTTAGCAGTAGACAGTAGGGGTGCGACATCGATGTCGATGTTTTGGAAACATCGATGTTTTACTTTCGATGTTTTCGGAACATCGATGTTTTGGTTTCGATGTTGTTGTTTTTGTATAATAATTAAAAATTATAGTAAAATTTGCTCCAATTTTCTCGCTATGTAATTAAATTTACGTATGGAATTGCTCCAAAAATTTCATTAATTTGCGCACCTTTAAAAAGATCGATTTTTCTGTGTAAAGGATGATTTTTGGAAAGATCACTACAAGATGGTAAAAGATAACTGGAGGGTGAGGAAGAGGTCAAAGCTATTGGAAGAACTCGACAATGGTAGGCTGCTGCCAGTTCTTGCAGTCGATTCTAAGACTCCAATTCTTAAACTAAAGGAGAATTCTATATATTATTACGGTGAATATTATAACTGTACAAATTCAGAACTGTTAAAAGTTGTGTCGAAGTATTTGATAGTGATGACGACTTTTGTTTCATCGGAAAGAGTTTTTTCTCTGCCTGGTGGAATAGTCAGCGAAAAGAGAAATGCGCTTAAACACCAAATATTGGGGGTTACTTATCGTCTATCCAGGGGCGGATACAGACGAACATTTTAGGGGGCTCATGCTAAAGAGTGACCCTCACCCCTCCTCCATGAATAAACTTATGGGTTTTGGTAAGAAAAATTTCTGAAACTGCTTAACTGTTTAAAAAATATTACATCGGTCGGTCAGGGATAAACTAAAAATTCACAGGCATGACCATTTATTTTTACACACCATTTACATTATCGATGGTTTGTGATATTGTTTGGAAAAGAAGAGATTCAGAATCCGAAATAGGGCCTGAAGAAGTCGCAGGCGTCTCTGTGAGGCCCAGTGCCCATCTGCTCGGTTCCTGTGTCGAGAATGCGATGGATAGGATTCTCACGAGAGTATTTCGGCCAGGTTGGACTCGGTCTCCTGTTGAAGAAGAAATAAATAGACATCAATAATTCATGTAGAAAAAGTATCCAACTGATTAAAAAGTGAGAGGGGGCCCGAGAGTTCTCCCCGCAGTGGTTCTGTTCAATTCTGCCATTCTTCAAGTAACAATTTATAAAATTCTGAACAGCAAAATCGTTTAACTTTTGACAGGTATTGGAAATAGTTTTCTTTTCGTGTTTTAATGGTAAATGTAAAATAATTTCTCAAGGGTATGAGCAAAGCGGAGATCCCACGCTACTTATAAACGCCCGCCGGTTGTCAAACAAGCCTTTAGGTGACGTGCAACAGTGCCTATCTTTCTTAGGGTTGGTGTGTTATCGGGAACTTCTCTCTTTAGGTGCCACTTAACTGGAACGCCCAAGGGAGTAACTAAAACATCGCAATAGTCCACACGAACTTCAAATACACTGTAAAAAAATTCCGACACGTTACTGAGTATTTCCGTGTAACGTTTCGAGATTTCAATGGTTTCTATACACTTCCTGGAAAAATCAAGTATCATAGTCAAAATGTTTCCTGAATTGCTACAACTTGCACGAATGCAGACTTCTTACTGTAGTAAAATATTTTTTTAGCTCCCAGTTTAAAGATTAACTGAGCGTATTCATAGAGTGTATCAGCTTCCGTTCGATTACGGCATGTTCATGCTGTTTAAGATCCCAAAGGGAGCGAAAAAGTATGAACTACGTTGCTTTGCAAATCAGGCGAGTAAAATTCTCGATACTTGCTTACAATTTTGGCTTAGCTTTGGCCGTGTTTGCAATACTGCTTATGGAACTTTCTTAATAAATCAGGAAGGTGCCAAGGTATTATACTATACCTACCTACGTTTACTCTAAAGTTATAGAGACAAGACTGGCTTAAAACAGGATGATTTCTGAACTTTTCAGGAAGCTTCCGGGATAATTTCAGGAAGTTTACTGAATTTTAGCGGAAAACATTCCTGGTTTTAGTAAGATATTTTACCAGCAGAAATTGGGCACATCAGCTGCCCATTATTTTCCAGGAACGTTTCTGAATCGGTTTTACAGTGTACAATTTCTCCGTTCGACACATCTCTTTTCCCTAAATTAAAAAAAAGATGCAAAGCAGCAAGGTTTAACTTCACGACTGGATCACCACACCATAGACCGTACAAAGATCAGTTGACCAAGTCGTTTTGACAAATGTGACAAATAGCTCAAGGACACACTTGTCAGTTTTCCCTCAATAAGCGACCACTGAGGTAGCAGGGGTGGAAAGACACCAAAGTAATTCGAAAACAAAAGTAATTTTGACCCGCGAAACGACACGATTCATCAACGAACTCGACAGACTACTTGGTCCTCCCCCTTCTGGACGGCGATGATGATTGTGGCGTACGGATGTGGTAGCAGAGTGAGCGATGTGTCCGAGGCGAGACTTGATTCCACGGATCTTTACCTAAGGCCAAAAGGACCTTAATGTTCGGGGGGGGGGGGGAGTTGGGTTATGTGCTCTCTGAGCATACGACGCATTACTCCCTCCTAAATGATGGAGCTGAGAAGTGAGAGAGCGATATTTCATCAGATGGAGCTCCGAAGCCAGGCATTCGGGCTAAAGTTGTGGCTGTTGCAGCAACTGTCGTAGTTAAGTTTTGTTGATGCAGAGCGAGAGGATAGCATCCGCAGTTGGACACGTGAGAGTGAGCTCCAGCGTTTCAGCGGACGAATGAGTTCGAATAAGAACGAAACTGCAGTCTCTGGATATAATAACCGAGCTGTCTGGTATATTGCATGTACTAAGAAAGATGCCTGATATACACCTTTTCCCTCCACTTTATTGCTAATGCTTGTTGAAGTAATGTAACGTGCATGTTTGGGACATAGGTGGTGCGTAAGGGTAGCAGTTACCCCTTCAGTTCTTCTGAAGAATTTATGATCGATTGAAAATTGATTTTTTACAGGGCGGATTAATTTTTTCACGGAAATAAAAACTAAAAACTGCAAATAAATAGACTTTTCTCATGTTATTCCATAAGGATGGAAATCAAAATTGAAAGGGGGAAGCTTACCGTGGCTACTCCTCCTTGTTTTTGAGGCCATGTTCCATATTTTTAGACACCTTTGTATTCAGTTACGTTAAATTCCAATAACAAAGCCCAATTTGGCAAACAAAAAAAAAAAAAAAAAAACGAATACCGTGCCATTAATCCCCTCACTTTTTTTTTTTTTTTTTTGTGTATCTGTGATGTGTGGTGCCTGTCTTTTGTTTGCTCACCCGACCTATAGCAATATTTAAAGGACTACAGAGTTGTGTTTGACTACCAAAGTTACCAGATAAGTTTGACAAAGATTAAAGGTTGCGTTACTTACCCATTTTTCACGAACTCGGACCAGTAACGTACCATGTCCGCACTCAGAGCAGTTTCTGCCACTTCGTACTTCTCTGGATTCTTCAGCGGAGAGCCGAATACGAACTGGACTTCTTCATAATGCGTGGTTCCCATCCAGGGAGCCCAGGGCGTCGTGCTGGGGCGCTTTGTGAAAAAATAAAAGTAGACGTCGCTGCCCTTTATGGCGCTGCTTTCTGCGTAGTAGACGGTGGGACAGAGCAGCGAAAAGTCTCCGGATGCCATGTAGAGCTGTTGCCGGACCAACTCGTAATCGTCCTCCTCGATGCTATCCGGAAGGTATTGGGACACCACAGCAGTTGGATCCGGGAAGCCGAGGTTGGAGAATATGGCATGCATCGTGTCCTTAGCGAGACTCTTGTCGATGTGTGGATTTTTCTCGCCGAAAAATCCGTACAGATCGGGATTACTGGTCGAGATCTGAAACGAAAACAGAAAGATTTTACCGATCAGAACCTCCAGAAACATTGATATTTTTATATGAATCGTTAACTATTTTTATCTGATATCTTAAAATAGCGCCGAAGAACACAGTTAAAATATTTCCGAAACATTCTTGAGACATATTAGACAGCTAATGAGCTAAATTTCTGCCAATAACATATCTAGCAAAAACAGGCATAATATTCATTTTAATTGGACTTGCAACCTTTCTGAAATAATCGATTCTTTTACTAATGCAACTAAAATTTTCACAGGAGGGGTTTGGCTCATGACAGTCCTTTCATGTACGTATTAACTCTTTGAGGCAAAGTGCTTTCGCGTGAGATCACCTAGTTCTTCTATTTTTTTAGTCAATGACATAGGGACTTTCACAGTTGTATAAAGGTTAATGAATAAAAGACTAGGTGGCCTCAAACGATGCTAGTATAACTTAAATAAAGGGTTCAAATATACTTTGATTATCATTGTGGCTTAAAACATGGCTCTAGGAGATGTCATCGTTTCGCCCTGGCCCTGGCGAGTTGTACTGATGAATTACAAACTGGAGACATAAATTTCAGGCTCGGATCTATGTACCAGAGCATTTTTTAAGGAAATTTCACTAGGCGACATAAGTTTAAAATAATTAAATGTCTAACTGTTGCTATATATATATATCTTTTTATATCCGTCGTGAGATCAAAAACGTAGGGGACGTATGGAACTGGCGGCCCTTTAATTAATTCAAGCGTATCTTAAATACATACAAAGATAATAGGTTCAGCTTCTGGTTTATGAGTAAACCTTTAATAGATCTAAATATTGATAACTCCAAAATAGGGGGGTCCGGGGGTTTCTCCCCCGGAAAATTTTCAAATTTGTAATCTTAAAAACGCATTTTAGACGATCTTTGACAATGTTAGGGGAGAAATGGCTTGGTGGCTCCCCTGTCTATGGGGAGATTTCAAGGCCCTTCCCAGGAATTTTTTCTCATTTGTAATCTTAGAAATGCATTCTAACTGTCTTTTGTAATATTAAGGGGTCTAAGGACCACTCTTCTCTCATTCATTTTTCAAAATTGAAACCTTTTAAAAACGCAAATATTATCTCCAATTATGTAAAGAAGAGGGAGGTTCGGGGGTTCTCCGGCGGATTTTTTTTGCAATTGTAGTGCTAAAAACGCAGGTTAATACCATATTTTCATGATGTTACGTGAAGGAAAGACTCGAAGCCCCACACCAGGAAATTTTTTCTAACTTGCTGCCTTAAAAATGCATTCTAATTATTTTTGGTAATGGTAGGGGAGAAGAGGTTTGGAGAGCTCCTTCAGAAATTGGTTTAAATTGTAACTCTGAAAATGCTGTTTTAAACGATCTATGGAGATTTAAGAGGAGGAGAGATTGAAAGGCCTCCCATACGAGAACATTTCCCATCTCAGGAAAATTTTCTAATTTGTAAACTTAAAATCGCATTCTAGACTATCTTTGGTAAGGTTACGGATATAGATAATTAAAAAGAACACAAAACACACTGCATATTTTGAACAAAAGCAGTTTTGTTTGCTAAAGAAGTAATGCTGGAGTCAGATGCCTAGAGTGGCAGAATACATTTAACTCACTGGTTTCAAACTCAAAGGAACGTATTATCGCGATTCGTTCACTAATTTTTCCTTGGTGGAATCAATAATATATTTTTTTTAATGTGTAGTTAAAATGAAAGAAATCATATGGCAATTTCTTGGAAAAACCACGATTATTAACGTAAACGGCACATCTTAACAAAGTCTAATCATATGTGTCGCGAGTTTTACCAAGTAAACAAGTTCTAAGATTCAATTCAAAAAAAAAAAAAAAGAAATGCATAATAACTCTATTAGAATATGTAGCTTACTTAAAAGCAATGTTATCTTTCTAACAATATTATTTTAAAATATTTTTTTTTCTTTTCATTTATAATTTTGACAGGCAGTGAAAATATGATACGTAGTAACACTCATGACGATGAATATTGTGCATTTTTATTTAAAAATTATTATTTTTTATGCGATTCAAGGGACAAATTTATTCATAAAATGTATGATTTTTCGTAAAAATAAACATTTAAATACTTCGTTAAAATACTGTCATGTTGTCCAGTAACACATTGAAGGTGAAAAATTTACTTTTAAAGTAAAATATCTCTAGTTGTATGAAATACTAAGCTCAAATGAGGCAATAAGAAGCAAAGGGATGCAAATGTACATTTTCAAGTTTCTAGTAAAGCGCTTATAAAGATAACGTCCTAGGTAGGCTTTCGTTATTTGGATTTTTTTTCTAAATCATGCTGTACAGCAGCACCTACCAGGGCTACTAGTACCATCTCTTGCCCCAAGACAGAGAAAGGGTTCACCTACCATTTGCACTGGTTATCTCCAAATTTTTAATTTTGCCATTTGCATCCTTTTGCTTCTCACTGCCTCGAATATGATTGTACCCTTAAAAATAAACTATTACAAGAAATTTTTCCCGAAATAAATAAAACAATTGATGATATTTTGTTTGAAAATTTTCAAATGTTGTTTAGGCAAAAGTTTGGAAAATGACCCTGGTGATTTATTTCTGCATAACTAAGAACAGACGCATCAAATATGCACATTTGAAACGAAACAGATGTGCTTGTTACAAATAAGAACACAGAACAATTAGTATTTTTTAAATATGTCGAGGCGTGATACAAACGAACGTTTGGCTAGCATTTACTGCTTTCTAGAAGACAAATACATGCATGGTCGCATCCAGCTTTTAGTTTCGTAGGGATCATATCCTCATATATATATAATAGCAAATGATCGAGTAACCCGCGTGTTTTAACAATGAAACTTGCGCCACGGCATGATAATTTGATAATGTGTTTTGGTAATGTTTAACATGCTGGGAAAGACCTTACTGTGACTCGATCCGGCAACTTAACAGTTTTACTGGTAAGACTGTCATTTCAGGGGAATAAAGAAAAGAAAAAATGGTCAAAAATGAACGCTACCTACTGGAGTTTTGGGTTAATCCACCGGAGTTAGGGTTACAATTTTAAGTATCAAAATATCACCAAACAGGCAATGGCTTCGTTCAAATGTAGAAGCAATTTTCACCTGTCATACTTTGACGGGCAATTTTCTAGTTAGTAAATAATATTCAGGAACTTATAGAAGTAGATTCATATTGACAGAAGGAATATTAAAAAAATAAATAAATAAAACATTTTAAAATAAATTCATGAAAACTATGCTATGAAACACCGAATGTAGGTGTGGGGGCATTCAATTTACCGGACCCCCTTCAAAAGATTTTTTCTGTATCCGCCCCTGCCCCATGCTACTAAGCGTTTATTCTAAAAAAAGTTATGGATGAATGTGGCAGGTTGAGGGAAGGGGGGGGGGAGTGCGAACTAAACCATATGAACTAAAGTATTGTTGTCCCGCCTCATCTCCAAAAACTTGCAATGTGACCCATGAGTAAAAAAAGTGTAAAAACCCCTCTCTAAACCACAGTGGCGGATGGGGCCGGCGGGCATCCGGGCAAATGCCCGGTGGGCCGTCTCTGTTTGGACCGCGTTGAATTTTACAATTAAATAGTACCAAAAAAAAAAAAAAACATGATTTTTCTTTTCTTTTTCTTCTTTTTTTTAAAACTATTTAAATATCAATGGACATTTCCTAATAGTGCGGCCGAGATCTAAAAATTTTGGGCCCCCCTGCAACAAAATTCGGCCAGCAGTGAAAATTTGCAACCTTATTCAGTCTTAGTGGTAGTTTTTTTTTTTTTTTGCAATTTCTTTGTCCATTGGACCTTTAAGGACACGGGCCCGGCCCCCACCCCCCGCACACTGGGGTTATGCGGGTACACAGATCCTGGCCTGATATCCGGTGCATTTCTAAACGAATTACAAGAAAATCGCTGCAAGAAAAGTAATGGTTGTAAAATTTAAAAAAGAGAGAGAGAACTCTACAAACTCATGCTGTGAGTAAGCTATTTCAAGGTGCGCCGGTAAATAACTTTGTTGCATAACTGTCCAGGACCTTCTAAGTCCCTAACAGCTGCCTCTAGTTTGTAGGAGGACAACGGACACGCAAAGGCAGGGCCGTCGCCAGGGGAGGCTGCCAATTTTTAATTAGTGATGGAAAAAAAAAAGAAAACGTTCCCAGTATTTAAAAAATTAAATAGTAATAATAAAATAGCAAATGGAATTCCAGTGGCAAAAAATATTTCTTTTTCAGCAAAATTTTAAAAGAAAATGCAACCTTTGAATATGAAACAATTAAACCTTTGAATATTATTTAGGAACTAGAAAGCCGCCCGTCGAGGTATGACGGGTGAAAATTGCTTCTACGTTTTTTTTTAAGACTACAAACCCGAAACCATTTCTACTCCTCCCCCCGGAGTGAATATTATACTTAGGGTTAGGTTCAAATTGTCAATACTTATATCTTCTAATTACTTGCTCTTAAACTAGAATCTGTGAACCCATTCTCTACCTCTGTTTTTGAGATACGTCTGAAATAACTAAACGACCGCTTTATTCTTACATACGTAGTAGTATGTATGAAATGAGCGGTCAAGTGTAAAAACGTTACAAGTGTAAAAAAAGTAGATGATATTTTTTTAACCTATCGACGTGCATTGAGTCCATTAGACATCGGCTGATGTTAACACAGGGCTAATGTTTCCATGAGAACTTGACATATCGTCCACCTGAAGCTTTTTGAGAATCTACTCCGCGGAAGATTCCTCACCTTATCCGTTTTCCTCTACATGTATGTGATTCCTATATGTGCCCATACATGTATGATGATCTATACATGTATGTTCTTAGAACTTGAACTTCAACAATTTTCTGGGGGATCACTTCCTAATTCTCCTCCGCAAGAATTGTCTGAATTTTCACTTTACACGTTCATTAACATTATACACTCTATTTTCACGCGATATCCCGTGAAAAGTTACTCCACTTTTCACGGGATATCGCGTTCCCGTGAAAAGTGGAGAATTGCTCATAAGTCGTTATTGCTCATAAAGCCTGCATATACTGACTTGGGGGCGGGAGGTGGTGAGCAATTTATCGATAACAAACTTGTTGAAGAACTTCAATTTCAAAAAACATCGCCCTTCCCCAAAAAGAGTTAACTGTCGTCTAAATTGGCGCTTTGGGAACTTCATTTGAGATATTTTGCCTAGAAACAATTTCTGTACCCTTTTCCTTCTCTTAGTGTTTCCAATGATAGCTTACACATGCGTTTTTAAGCTCTGATTTCGATAAAATTTTGGAGGAAATCTCCAAATTCTCCCTTTCGCCAACATCGGCCAAGATCATCTAAAAATAGTCTAACAATACGTTTTTGTAGCTATAATTTCGAAAATTTGGGGCGGGGTGGGGGGTCGAATGGGGGCGGGGGTGCTCCCCCGGAACCCCCCATCATCTGCACGAATATTACACTTTTTACTATGCAAGTGCTCGTAATATTTATTTCTTTTCTCCACATTCGTAAACGTAATTCTCCTAATATGAGTCCTCCTAAAACTTCCTAAAACCTCCAAAAACTCCTCTTAAAACTGGAAGCTGTATCCGCTCTATCTTTTACATATGAGAAAAAAAAGGGGGGGGGCATCTCCTCTTCAAGGAGCAACTCTTAAGGGGCCGGCTGGCTAGTAAATGCCAGGGCCGGTTCATGCTGTCCCATCCGCCACTGCTAAACCATATCCTGACATTCTTCTTGTTTATTCAGACATATATTAAAATAAAAAGCGTATGTATTTGAATTAAATAACAAATTAAAATCAAAGCATAATCATTTATTTCTCTTACCTTTTTGATGAAGGAAAGAACAACGTTTCATGCTGAGTGGTGGGGTGGGGAGAGAAAAAAAAAATCTGTCAACGAAAGCGTCTTTCGTTCGTAAACTCTTACTCTAAACTGCCCATTTTGTTCATAAGCCCTCAAGTTCCCGCTAAAAATCATCACACCCCGAGTGAATCACTGATTAGTCTGGAATTTACACCACTGAGTCTATGTACGGTACAATGATGACTCGATGGCGACAACAATTAGCACCCCTTAACCCGCAGGGGATGACATGTTTTCGTAACCAGTCGGGCGGTTTTAAACGAGTAGGGAAAAAAGAGAAAAACTGCTTTTGGTTGACAGCTGGAAAATGCCCGATATAATTCTGTTGCTCAAGAGGAAAGAAAAGAAAGGCTTGAAATCCTTTTACAAAAACGAGGAGTGGAACCATTGTTGAATTTTCCAATGTCGCCCAGTAGTTTGATTTTGCATCTTCTTGGCGACAGAGTTTTTTCACTACGTGACATTGGTGTCGCGTAGTACCTATGTTAAAAAATGCTCTGCAATGTACCCGCAAAACTCCTCTGTGCGGAGGCCCGAACAGCAAATTTCAGGGTGCTTTAAGGGGGCCCAGTGATTTTTGTAGGAGGCCCGAAATTTGTATATCCGGGCCTGATGAATTTACAAGCTAGATGTCCGAAAAAGGTTAGTGGTCTGCAGTACATTAATGATCATATTAATCGCCGATTCGAACCACAATCGGATAGCTGATTGAAGCGTGTTTTGATTGGTTGAAGATTGTTTCAAATGGCGGTTCGGGTGTCTGACGGAAGATTGAATCGGTTGGTGACCAATCGTCAAACACTGTCGGTTGATCACCATTGGTCATATGAGTTGGCCTCGTGTTATGGTTGAGAAATCGTTCAAGATATCTTACCTGAAAAGATCCTTCGTCAAGGTTGTTACCGATCAAGAGGTTACTCGCTTGGAAGTTGCCCATAGCAGTGGCTATCCTAGGATTCTCGGGGAGGAGTTCGTCGCCAAACTGGGGTAGGAAACTCCTGGAAGAGTGAGGAATCAAACTCGATTCTGCTTTGCTCAGTTCCAGAGCATCCACATCTAAAGAGACGAAAGTCATTATCTGTGGTGTCACCAATTACCGGCTCAAATTAAAAAATACCTGCGTAGTTCTAATATTCTAAACCATCATTTCTTAATTTCTTTCAGAAGTAGAACACTTTTTAATGTTCATTTTTTCGTGGAACCCTCGGTTTTTCTCAAATAGGTTATTTCGAATACAATAACATTCTGAAAATGCTTCACTTACAGTGAAAACGAACAATATTCCAAATAATGTGTCTTCGAAAAGTAACTTCAACAAAAACTTATATTAAATTTTATCACCCTAATCCTGAGGGCCAATGTCATACTAAATCAAGTGTCGTTTTAATAAAAGTTTCATTCTTGAATTGATGCAGAGGATTGTGGTATTTGATTAACTATGACTTTTTAATTTACATTTCAGTTTGATACTTTTTGTACTGTTCATTCAGAACATATTGATTAAAAGATTCGCACAAACTTTATTTACATTTTTTTAAGTAACCAATTTGATTAAAAACGAAGATTTCGGAGAAGATTCGAGGAGGCGCTGAGTGATATCCATGGTGCTCTAGAGTTCCGCGAAACACAACTTAAGAAACGCTATTCTGAACTGATCTCTTTCTCAAACCACTCAGGTAGAGCATAGCTGAAATAAGGATTTCTGTAAGGTTACTCACAAAATTTTCTGTTCCTGTTGGGAAGAGAGCATAGCGTGGGTATTTTACCAATATTTTAATTTTAATTAATTAAACATTATAAATGTTAAATTCAAAAAATCAGTAATCCAACTTCAGAAAGCACAAATATTGCAAAATATTGCAGACACGTGTTTCGGTGTTACAAGGAACACCTTTTTCAATGCAAAGAAATGTGAGCTTCTGGATGAAAAGTCATCTGAGAAAAGCAACACGGTGGAACAGGAGATAGTATAAATATCAAAAATTAGAAATTAAACAAAACAAAAAAGATAAAATGACACCTGGAGGCAAAATTTATTATATAATTCCATCAGGAAAAAAACCGTTAAGTAATAAATTTTCCAAGAAAACCCATAAACAATGCAAAAAGTCCAAAAATGAAACCACTCTGAATAAATTAGCAATAAATTTACCAGCGGGAAAAACTATGTATGAAAGCAATGTATCAAATGGAGAAATGCATTTAAGAACAAAGTGAAGGATAAACATATTGGAATTAGTTAATCACAAAACGAAATAAGAAAGCAAAAAATGAAAAAAATAAAAGTAAGAAATGTACAACGTTTACATAAAAAATAATATAAAAACTAAACCAATTTTAACAAAGGAGTCCACACAGAAGAAAAATAGGGAATTGCAGTAAGATCATTGACTAAATTAGAACGGTTCCTCAGGATGTGGAAAGATTCCCAAAAATCAAGATCCAACGAATTGGGGCATTTTTGGATAATTTGATAAGAGTTAAAATCAAAAGAATGATTTGATTCCCAACAGTGTTGGGCAATACTGGATTTATTCAGCTGTTGTTTCCTCACATAGTTTTGATGTTCTTTTAACCGAAATTTCAAAGAACGGCGGGTCTGTCCGATGTATCCGAGTCCGCAATTGCAAACAATTTTATAGATCCCACAACAATTAAGAGGATGAATAGGATCTTTAAGAGAAGAGAAAGAAAGTTTATTAATAGGAGAAAATACCACTTGGAATTGGAATCGCTTCAGAATCTTAGCAACCTGAAAACTAATACCAGGGAAGAAAGGCAGAACAACTAAATTCTTAGTGTTAAAAGTTCTATTAAGAGCAATATTTTGAGATTTTTTGCAAAGTTTTTTATAAATGGAATCAACTAAGGTGGGCGGATAGTCTCTATCAACAGCCACAGCTCTTAAATAGTTGAGTTCCGCATTAAGAAGCTCAGGTGAAGAACAAATATTCATTGCACGATAAACAAATGTGTTGAAAGCTGAATATTTTTGATTAGGAGGGTGAGACGATAATCTATGTGGGGGTAATGAAACAGCAAAAGGTTTGCGATAAACTGTAGTTTCAAAACCGGACTCAGTTCGAGAAACGAGAACATCCAGAAATGGAAGGCAATTATTCTGTTCTTTTTCACAAGAGAATTGAATATGAGGATCAATGGAATTTAAAATAGATAAAGCATCATCAATGCTTAGTTGATCGTGATTCATAAGAACAAAACAAGCGAACATAGAATTGAAACTGTAGTTTCTGAAACAACTTGAGCTCAAAGTAATGCATGTAAATATCACTAAGGATGGGGCTAAGTGGGTTTCCCATTGCCAAATCATCCGACATTGTATAAAATTTAGCATTAAAAGCAAAGGAACATTGCTTTAGACAAGTATGAGTAAGGAAAACTAAATCCTCAATTTCCTTAGAAGTAAAATGAAATTCAGACAGTCTACTCTGAAGGCATAACAATGAACCCTCGACCGGAACGTTCGTAAATAATGAGTTCACATCAAAAGAAGCCATAAAAGAATTATTTGGAACGCAATTCTGAATTTTTTTGACAAAATCGATAGAGTTTTTTACAGTGAATACATTATGACTCATAAGAGGAGAAAACACAGAGACTAAATTTTTGCAAGTTTATAAGAAGCCGTACCAATATTGGAAACAATCGGCCTGAAAGGAATGCCAGCTTTATGTACCTTAGGTAAAGCATAAAATCTAGCGCAATTAGCAATAGAAGGAATAACAGAGCATTTAACATTTAATGGAATAGACTGAACAGACTTGACAGCAGAAGAAATAGCCTTTAACTCATTTTCACTCGGATCTTTAGAAATCTCTAAGTATAGACCAGAAGAAATCAAATCATTAGTTTTGTCAACATAAGATGATTTGTCAAGAACAACAATTTGACCACCCTTGTCAGCTTTGGTAACAACAATATCTGAATTAGAAATTAAATTCTTTACAGTACGACTAACAGTATTAGTAAAGACGGGATTGGAAATTCTAGAATTAAAGTCCACATTAGAAGCAATAAGATGCCTAACGCAATCTTTTTGATTGGATGATAAGGCACTAAATTTAAAAGCTTTCTCAATATGAGCAATAAGCTTAGAAAAAGAAGGTTTGCTGGCCAGAGCAAAGTTATCATTGCATTTCAGAGCATTAATTTGAGAACTGTTTAAAGGAACACTTGAAATATTAACGACAACATTTTTATTTACCACTGGTAAATTTTCCGAAGGAACAACTTTCGAATTTCTACAAAGTTTAGCTAATTTCTTTTTCAAAACAACTTGATGATTCTCCGAAGAACGAAGGGTTCTAGACCAAGAAGTTCTATCAACATAATCAAAATCAGAAATAGAATTTGAAGTAGAGAGATGCAAATCATAGAGCTCACGTTCAATAAACGAGAGGTGTTTCCTAGTTTCTTGGATCGAAGCTCTAAGTAGAGCCAATTTCGACCGAAAAATAACTTTATCAATTTTTACAGACCGTGGTAAGTTACATTTCAAAGAAATAAAATTCGGAATAACTTTCCTGCGCCTACATTCTTGAAGAAATTTTAAGTGGTTCAAAAAGCGAAACTTCTTAATACGAAGATTGCAAAACCTATTAATTTGAGACATTCCAAAAGCAAAATATCAAAGCACATAAGAACAAATTATTATCAAAAATACAAATCAAATTAAAACAGTAACGAGCAAAATTCAAAAACTACCAGATATAACAAATATAACCAAAAATTCAAGGCAAGAAGAAAGAGAAAAGAAAGTAGAATGCAAACGTACGGCCCGTTTAAGCCAACTAAATAACGAATAAATACCTTTGTGCTGAAAATTCAAAAAATCAGTAATCCAACGTCAGAAAGCACAAATATTGCAAAATATTGCAGACACGTGTTTCGGTGTTACAAGGAACACCTTTTTCAATGCAAAGAAATGTGAGCTTCTGGATGAAAAGTCATCCGAGAAAAGCAACACGGTGGAACAGGAGATAGTATAAATAATCAAAAACTAGAAAATAAAAACAAAACAAAAAAGATAAAATGACACCTGGAGGCAAAATGTTACTTCCTTTTGTAACTCAGTACTTTACTGATAAAAGATCAAACATTAGTAGTATTGCATCATGAGACATTTTTGAAATTACCGTTAAGAGTTTCAATCGTTTATCAGGGGGTGATCGTCGGAGGTGGCGTCTTTTCTTGGAGCAAACCTAATGTGGCAGTGACAGCATTTGCATGGTGTGATTAGAGTCTGCGTAGCCTTCACAAGGCTTCCCGGGTGCTTTAGTCAGTTAGTTAAAGGGTAATAAACTGACCGTGACAGATTCAGGATATCCATGGGACATTTACAACTCATGCCTAATTTTTAAAACACCATTTCTTCCCAGATATTGTTACCGAATTAAACCTTGACATTTTAATGACAATAGTTGAAGGTTTGTAGGATTTGTTATACTGTACTGCACAGTGGAGAATTGCGTATCTAAATAATGCTGTGCACAATTTTTGAGGAAGTATAAAGTAAAATATCCAGTTTTCACACTCGATGAATTAACCAAAATTAGGAAAACTGATGCACTTTAAATCGTATAGCGATTGTCAAAGGCACACATTCTGAGGCATGATTTTACTCTCTAGACTCCATGGTCCTCCGTACGACGTGATTAAACCGATTGGATGTGGTCCTGGAGACAGCTCTGCTTTTTAATCCAGACCAGAAGTCGAGCAACTCTTAAACCAGTATTTCCAGAGAAATTCCTTTGAAATGGGGACTTGGAGGACTTTCACCACGACAGATTTAGCAGGCACCAGTTGTCGTTAGCATATACAGTGGCTCCCAAAAGTGTTCGTACACCTACGACTTTCAATGAAATAGGCCCCTATGCATTGGTTAGAATTAATATTTTGGAATAGGTATTTAATTATAAGATCTATGATCTATTTTTCAACAAAATTACATGAAAATTTTTAATAAAACGTCAAAACTTATTTTTTTTTTAAATCAAAAACCAAAAAGTGCCGGAAATTATTTCACAAAAATCTTCGTACACTTTGAAAAAATATCAAAAAATTAGTAAATAATCTTAATTAGTAATAAAACTTTTTACAAAATTATAATTTAGTAGAATATCATGCAGTATCAACAACAGCTTTTAAACGTCCGGGAATAGATTTCATTGTTTTTTCTTTCTTTTTTTATGCAATTTCTGAATAAGTGTTCAGCCGCGCTTCGAGTATTACTGTTTCTAGTTCGCTTTTCGTTTCAATGGTGTATTTTCGTAATCTAGCCACCAGATATCTCCAAATATATTCCATTAAGTTTAAATCTGGCGATTGAGGAGATATTTCTAAGTTTAAGGACAATTTTTGAGGCACCAAACGTAAACCTGTACTTCTTATCGTTATTTTGATAAAAAACAAAGTTGTTTCCGATTGCCAAATTTTGGGCTAATAGTTTAAAATTGTTTTTTGAAGCATTTAAATGAACAGCATGATTCATTATTTCATCGAAAAATTCCAAATTTCCAAGTCCTGATGCTGTTATGCACCCTCACACAAGAACACCTTCACCGTCCTGATTAACTGATCCAACTCAGTTCTTATTATTAAATTCTTCATTTTTTCTTCAATTGACAATTATACAACAATTTAACCCAAAATATTGAATTTATTTTCATCTATAAGTAAGACGTTGTTCCAAAACGTTTTGAGCTTATTTATCATTAATTTTACGACGGAAAACGTAAGCTTACTGTTTTTCGCACGAACAAGAAAATTTCTGCGGGAAGAGGTCCCCTTTAATCCACCTAATCAGAGAACAGTTTTAGGTGAAGATTAAACGTAAAATGTTTCATTCAATTCTGCAGAAACTTTTTCAGCGCTCAAATGTGTATTTGTCATAATTTTATTAACTGTAAACCTCCGAGCACGCTTTGTTAACTTTGCCAGTTGACATTTTCTTACCTTGTTTTCGATCCGATTCTTGTCTTTAAAGCATTTTTTCAAGCACTTCACTATAGAATGGTATAAATTAACTAATTTAGAGACATTTCAAACCAATTTACGGCTACTGTGAGGGGAAAAAAATCAAATTTCGAATCGTGTTTGTTGTTTTCTACGCATACCTGCCATTGTAAAATAATAAGCAGAACATTAAGGAATAAATAAACAAAAAATTAAAGGCAAATGACTTTACAGTGTCATTACAATGCAAAAATAATAATAAAAAAAAACACATATGATAATTTTAATCATGAATTTATTCGAAATTATTTCAGTGTACGATGACTTTTGTGGCGTATTTTTTCTCTGTCACATCGTTTTCTGACATATTTCAAAAATAAAATCTGGCAATATTTTGAAAAAATCTAGAGGGTTTTATTCGGAATGGCATAGGAATGGCGTGAAAAAAAATTGGACTTCATATTCAAAATCAGTTTTGCGTTATTTTAGTTTTACAACAAAATTTCAAGGTGTACGAACACTTTTGGGAGTCACTGTATGGGTTATCTTCGAGCGGCAGGCATCGAACCCGTCACTCTCCAGCTAGGAGCCCGACGCCATGAAGCGGCTACGACATGATCTTACAGCTATTGTGTCTGGGATCTTACCTCTGAGACAGGCGACGACCTGCAGTGGATGGTCCTGTATGGTGTAGGACTGATTGCCACAGCCCACTAGCTCGGCCACTTTCTGACTTTTTTCTTCGTTCCTGGTGCTGTTCTCTGCGAGAAGCCAGAGGTTCGATCCGCTTTGCATGATCTGTCGAGCGTAGAGGCCTCGCGCAAGGGGAGAAACGGATAATAGTCCGACGACGATGGCTCCGGCGCTCTCTCCGGCTATCGTGATCCTGGTCGGATCCCCACCGAACGAGTCGATGTGGTCTCTCACCCACTTCAGCCCAGACAGAATGTCCCAAACTCCTAAAAACAGACAAATTAGCTTATTTATCATATAACCATTCACACATACACGATATACTCGCACTCACCCCTCCCTATATAGATGAGTGCAGGATAATATGAAATACCATTGCATTTCTATAAATAACTGCTTTTTTATATAAAAATCTCCATATAAGCGTACTGCCATGTGCAGGTAAAGGGCAGTAACTGCAAATTTTCAGTTTTCATTTTTTTTTTTTTTGCATTTTTATTATCTATTGTACGTTATCTTTATTGCACAGTAACTGCAAATTTTCAGTTTTCATTTTTTTTTTTTTTTTTTTGCATTTTTATTATCTATTGTACGTTATCTTTATTGCACAAGCTCTCGCTTATTTGGCTTCCGCTGAAAAAAACGCGAAAAAAAAAAGTCCAATTCAAACATTTTCCTATTATTAGTATTGAATCCACCACACATTGCTTCAAATATCTCGAAAACTCATTTCTACAGATACTGCCGTTTACCTGCACACGGTAGCATAAGCACATACTATAACTATATGCAGAGGTGACGTCGGAGATAGTGGAATACCATGCATTCCATAATACCCTAAACTGATGGGGAAAACATTGTCGGCTAAAAAATGACCACAGTATTAAAAAAATCGATTTCTTTGGTGAATACTATGATTAATATAGTTGATATTCAAGGCACATGGTCATTAAAAGGTTTTAAAACTTGTTGGTAGAAACTCTTGAAAATTACACATCACATTTTGTTCTCTAGAGAAGGGTATAACAAAAACAAGCTGTCAACTCTCACTGCACTGTATCATGCGAGGCCTTTTTGAGCAGTCCCGAGTAATATTGACTCCAAACAGCACCAAAACCTCAGTATTACACAGGGTGTCGGAGTCGGGAGTCGACGATTTCAAGTCCCAAGTCTGCCAGTGCTGGAGGAGTCGGATGGGTTTGATACTTTTACTAGAATTGAAAAAGCGAATGCTAACTAACAATTTTGCCTCCGCTTTGGGGGGGGGGAGGGGGAGACCTCTATCACTCCAAAGCGAGCGCATCAGGAACGTATGAATTCTTTTCGTAAATAAGAAAAGACATATTATAGTTTGGTCTGGTTTGCTCTACTTTTTTGGTGCTTTTAACTCCGGATTCTCTTTCGCACCCTTGTAACTATTTCGGCTTTAGCTCTATATTAAATACATGTAGTTTTTGTTTACTATGAAACTATGTTTTGCACGAATCCTTTTTAATTATATTATACAAATGCAGACTTTTAATATCTATTCTAGTAATGGAATTGTCGAAAGACGGGAAGCATTTTCATCATACAGTGGGTAGTCGGAAAGCAAGGGCGGATCCAGAAATCTTTCAAGGAGGGACAGTTGTCTTTTTAACTTACCTCTTACTACGTAACTGATTTACTTTTGCTTTTACATGGGGGAGGGGGACAGAAGCTACAGATTTACTCTCTAAAACAAGTAGAATATAGAGGTTTATCCAATTACGTCCTCGAACCTAATCCTTCCTTTTTCCGTTGAAGAGGAGCTCTAAAAGTGCGCTTTAAAACTTCAATTTCGGAACAATTTCGGTTGAATTTTTCGAAACCCCCTCCACCTAACATCATCAAGGTCGTCTAAAATTGCGCTTTTTGGAACTTGAGTCTCTAAAAATTACCGGTGGAAAGAGTCTCTGAACCTATTCCTTCCCCTAACTCTTTCTGAGATAATAGCATCTTTAAGGCTTAAATTTTTCAAAATGCTTTAGTGAAGACTGCTAGACTCCTCCTTTTATCATCGATCGCCCTCATCACCCCTTCCTTGTACCCGTCTTTGTCGGAAAGCAAACTTTGCACCGCCGCACATAGGAGTATTTGGTCAATAAAACCGGACAAAAACCCAAAATCCAAAAGTTTGATGAAAGTTGTTTTAAACCTACTTTTCTTCAAGTCAGGTAACTGTTCTATCACAGCACAACAGTAAAACTCTCACCTGTTGCATTTCCGAGGGTGTACGCTAGTCGGAACTTAGACGTTATTGGAATCTGACGCTATTGTTTTCGACGCTTTTCATGCTAAGTCTCCGTTTTCTTGTTATTGTACTTGAATGTGATGGGATTTAGTGAAACAAACTTTTGAATATGGAAAAGGGAGGTATGTATCTCAATCTAAAATCCTGTTTCGTTGAATTGCTTTAACATTTGTCATGTTCTTACTGTGAAATTAAGTCAAAATTGGGAGTTTATTTTTCCCTAAAATTTTTAGATATCAAGGTTTTTGTTTACTTTCCGGGTTGAGTCGGGCTATACTTTTGTTATGGGCATAAAATATAGACTGTCTGCGATGATATTCTGTGAAAACATCTTCCGCCTATTTCCGCCATTTTGTTTCTTAGGAGTTTAAAGTTGGTGAGAAAAAAGGGCTTAACTATTTCAAGTTCGAAGTTCTTTCTTATTTCTTTATAACTTCTTCTGAAACTGTCAGGTCTTTTACCTGAATAGGGTTATATGATATTATGAACGATTTCAAAGCTATGATACTGGATAAAAAGTTTACATTGTCGGAAGAAAACTTGAGGAATTAGGGAAATAGTCAGATTATAATGAGTCGGTGTGTTTTGAAGTATTTTTAAACCGAGCTCAAATGTAAAGAGGCATCTGAGTGCTATATTGATGATCGTTTTTTGAAAAATAAAGAACAATGGCTAAGATAGTCCATTACTAGTCGACGAAATCTGCACAATTAACAGAGACCATCAAAGTCCTGTCTTGAGCTAAATCGTAAAACTAAAGAACTACAAAATCAGATACCTGTTAAAAACATGACAAGTGTAGTTGGTTTAAGTCAGTGCACTAATAAACAGTGATGAATCCAAAACAATAAAAGAAATGAATTATTTACCAACCGGATCAACCAAATTTAAAAAAACTATTATTTCTTCTATAATAATCTAACTGTTGCTGTGAAACATACGCGTCAAGAGGCTCTCGCGATCTTTGCAGACAGAGTCTTCCCTAGCAGGCAGTGGGAAGTAATTAAAATGATAACAAAAGCAATTACCCCTAGATGCTCCATTGCAGAAAGTGTTCAGAAGGAATGCTGCCTGGATGAAGAGTCAGTACGAGTAACAGATACCTTCTCTGAAATTCAACTTTATGTAGGGGAGACCGGGGTTAGTTGTTACATTCGAATTTAAAATTAACTGTCAGGAGAAACTGACTTTCCTTGCAGTCGATGATAGCACTCACCCATCTGCATTTCCTGACAATCACTGGAGGGCTTGCAGTCAGTAGCATGGAGAGTGCTCAAGGAAAACGGTTTTTTGAGTCTGGAAGTAATTTTTCTTTCCGCTGTTATTTTTCTATTTGTGACGAAGCCGTTGCAGATAACGAATTTACTTCTATACCACGTGAAAGCCTACATTTTTAGGTAAGTGCTAACATATTTAAAAGTTTTGTACAAAGATATAATACCAGTAATATGTGCCAAGAACTAAAGCGGCGTCGTATGGGGTAAGTTGTTACAATTTTGTTGGGGTTAGTTGTTACAAGCAACAACTTGCCCCATGCAAGTTTTAATTTAATATTATGTTTTCTTTTTAAATGTGACATGGCGGGGGACTATAAAAACAAGACAGACAGGGGAAAAACACCTGGAGAAACATACCTGGATGTGGCAAAGAAGTAATTGCAGGGAGTTCATTACGAAAGGCAGCCGATGAATTTCATAACACTAGAGAGATTTTGCAGTAAGATGAAAAATGCTAGTGGTGGTAAGTGGTATTTCTGATATATTTTATTGCATGATTGAATTCATATAAAATACTGCAGTTGGATGACGATAGTAATAATAATAATAATAATAATAATTCTGATTTCTTTCATTATATGATTTAATTTATTGTTAATATGTATGGTTCAATAAATAATAATAATTACAACAATTATAATAATAAATTATGTATTTTTCGAGTGAAGGTCTTTCTCCAACGCTGCAGGCAGTGCAGAAGTGAAGACGGTTCGCAAGCGGAAACCATGGGTCAGCGCCACTTCAACAGATACACCAGTAAAAAATGTTTTGCAAGTCGAAGCTGGGAAACAAAAATCTGTGAAAAGGAAATTGTGTCTAACAGAGAAGAAATTGACAGACACAAAGGCAAAAAAAAAAAAAAAAAAGCAAACAGGTGCCAACAGTGCGTCCTTCGGATGAAGATGGAGTGCTGGTTCTGCATGGAGTGCTCCAAACCGTATTCAGATCCAAAAAACCAACTAAACGGCTTCAATGTCGTAATTGTGACAAACGGGCATATGACCGATGTGCTAAGTTTGATAAATCACATGCTTGTAAAAATTGTAATTCGTGTACTCGCGCGAGTGGACAATGATAATGAAGATGTCAATTTATTAGAATAAGTCATTAATGAAGTAAATCTGAATAGTCAAAAGTTCTGAAATATATCTCATGTAACAACTAACCCCATATACTGTAGCAACATGCCCCGTGGTGGGGTAAGTTGTTACAATCTACATCTATTCAAAAAACTTGAAATATTTTGTAGTTGTGGCTTTTAATCATTTTTTTAAAAATATGTTATGAATGTTAAACAATCTAGATGCATTTTAAAGTTTCACGCGTGTAAATAGTTAAAATAGTTTAGCGTAAAAAATATTGAAAAAAATTGTAACTAACCCCGGTCTCCCCTACTGCTTGACCACGCGATGGGTTGCGACTGTATAAATATATATAATACAGAGTGTAGAAACGTCTTCTGAGGAAAAATGCAAAATATGGTACTGATATAAAAATAGGGCTATGATGGATACCAGCAGACACATAGCAGACACACTATAAACAAAAAGTTTAAAACATTAACGGAAACGATGCAAAAATCAAACAAAGTTGACTTGTTCCTTTAGTACTAGTTGTGATTATTGATGGAGAAGGAAACAAAATTACGAAATACTATTCCTGCCTCTGTTAGATTTTGTAGACCCATACCAGTATGGTTATCATCTTGTGCCTAAAAGTATATATAAATTTTTGATGCTGGGTGCTGAACTTGACCTCTCTAGCAATCCAACCTATTGTTTAGTTTTCAGAGAAGGTAGCTGTAACTCGCAATAAGCCCTCGCAGCATCACCGATTACATTTTTCACGAGTGAATTGTAACAGATGCATACGACACAGACACTTACGAAATTCTAACCCCTACTCAAGAAGTGGTAGTAGACCCAAGCAGCTCTAAAAAACTAAGTCGTTTTCCTTGGAAGCAGTAAACATGATGATCGCAAGACGCAAGCACGCAGTGATAAATACTAGATGATCAATCGTTTAATTGCAATAAGTGTATAGAAGAGAAAGACTGTAACAATTTTCTAAGAAATACCTTTTTTTTTTCTTTCAAATTAACACCTTATTTTGATCGAATAGCACGTTTCAATGCATTATATGACAACAAATCGCATCAAATAATTTTGTCTGGTTTTTTGATACAAATACTCCTATGTGCGCCGTCGCGTAAAGTTTCAATAGAGAACACAAAGAACAAATAAAAAGGACAAATAGTAAAAGGCAGGTAACTGAACACTTTTCGACAAATGCTCAAATGAGCAACCACTAGCAGACTTGGAAGTCGGTGACAAAGGGAATTAAGCATACATTATTATTCACTTCGTTTGCGCTGGCCCTTTCCTAACAGTCAAAAAGTCTCCAACGATGAAGATTCTCTGCTCCTTTTTTTTTTTTTTTTGTATTCTTCATTTGAAACGTAGGCGCCCATCTCGTAACATCGTTTCCTTTCCAACCTCAAATTTACTGGGAAAGTTGGTTTCTTCACAAACTCAATTACACATTAAAGTTTTCCCAATGTTTTAAATCACAATTAAACTAAAATAAAAAAATAAAAAAAAATCTCTTCAAATTAGATGAACGTACTCACCCATGTTGCCAGGTGCATCTTCAGTTCCAGAATACAGAAATCCAAAGGAACCCAGACGATAACTTACGGTGACTACCACGATGTCTCCTTCAGCAGCGAGGGCTCGACCATCAAAAAGGGGGTCACGAATGGAGCCGATGAAGTAACCACCACCGAATAACCAGAACATGACAGCTTTTCTACTAAACTTAGAGGCCCCCATTGGGGCCCAGATATTCAAGTACATGCAGTCTTCGCTCTTACCCGGCTCGGGGTCATACCAAGGGAACGGATTCTCGGTGTACTGGGTGCAGGCAGGGGGTTCGTGGAGAGCTTGGAGAATGCCTGGCCACGGGTCAACGGGTTCTGGTTTCTTGAATCTTCTTTCTCCTAGTGGGGGCTTGGCGTAGGGCACGCCGAGGAATTGTCTAACAGGGACGCCCTTGAAGGACACAGTCTGTCCCTTGATCTTCCCCAGGGAGGTTCTGACGATGCTTCTACTGGATTTCTGTTCCCACTCTTCGCCCATCCATTCGTCACTTCTCCATTCGTCACCTATCCATTCGTCACCTTTCCACTCGTCACCTTTCCACTCGTCACCTTTCCATTTGTCACCTATCCATTCGTCACCTTTCCGCTCTTCACCCTTCCACTCATCTCCTTTCCATTCGTCACCTATCCATTCGTCCTCTTTCCATTCGTCACCCATCCATGCGTCACCCACCCATTCGTCACCCATCCATTCGTCACCCATCCATGCGTCACCCACCCATTCGTCACCCATCCATTCGTCACCTATCCATTCGTCACCATTCCGTTCGTCACCTTTCCATTCGTCATCTATCCATTCGTCACCTATCTCGAGGCATGGGAAGCTGTGGTT